>NC_080033.1:39266803-39553803 GCF_030020395.1 Manis pentadactyla
GGCGACACCCATTGTTTGTATCTGCCCAGCATCCCCTCCTCTTGGGACAAGCACCTTTATTTTCTTTAAGCAAATTGCCCTCTTTCAGGGGTGGCTGACCTCTGCACCACCTCATTTTATGCCCTGCCTCCAGGGATGGACAGGGAGCCAAGTTCAGATGATTGGGCTAGAACTATTGGAAAGAAGTCCTCAGTTTTCACTGGTGACTGACCAGCCAATGGACAGAAGCCTAGAGCTGCTGGTAATCATGTTGCCCCTACAAGAAAAGTGACTGCTTCAGAATAAAGTCAGAAGTTCAGAGTGGGGAGATGGACAGAGACAGTTACTTGATGACGTGGTTGAACAACTGCACCCATCTGTGCCTGAAGCCTTTACATCCTAGACATTTAAAAAAGTGAGCCACTTGCAACTGAAAGGGTCCTGATTGTTCCTAGTACATCCTGAGGAAAGGATGACATCAGACCTCCAGGACCAGGGATGGCTATAGAGCAGGGGCCATATGAACTGACTGAAGGGCAATCTGTGAAACTCCGTGCACCTTCATGAATTCGATTCCGTTCTGGGCCAAGTGTCCACAGTGGTTCCTTGGAAGTGCTTTGCCTTGATTTGTGTCATGTGACCTTGTGTGCCGGTCACTTGCTCTTGGATCCGTTTTTCGTTAGATGCCTGACCTTTCTCTGTCCTCTTCTGTATCCAGGGGACTGACTCCTGCAAATTACGGTGCCAGACTTCCTTAGCAATAGGCTTCTAATAGAGTCTCATGAGAAGCCCCAATAGAAGATTGGAATGAGGGAAGAGGAGAAGCTAAAGTATTTATAATTTATACCAAGTATTTATACCCCTCTCTCCTTTGGAGTCTGTCTAGCAGTACTAAATTTCCATCTCCCACCAAAAGTGTCTGCCATGGCTCCAGCTCCTGCCAGGTGGCCCTGGTTCCCGGACACATGTGACACCTCCTGCTCTCTTTGTCCCTCCAGTTCTATGAGCAGAAGGGACTTCCTGCCACTGTTAACTCTGGGGGGCTTCACCATCACTTACCTTCCCTTTAAGAGCTTCCAAAATTTTTCAAACCAGCTCTCTACATGAACTGCCCTCTACTGAGTCATCTGGCATGGATTCTGTTCTCATTATCCATGGCCATGTAACAATCACCCCTAAATTTAGTGGCTTCAAACAACAATTCTTTTAATATCTGTCATGGCTTCTGTGGGTTGACATGAGAGCAATGGAAAACTTCAGACCATCTACCATAAAAGAAGGCAACCAAAAACTGAGTGCAAACTAACATTCTTAAATTCAAGCAAGGTAACGTTGGTCACTGAATGCTCTTAACCTAAATCCTATCCTCTCTGTTAAGATAGGAAGTCAGCAAGTCTTAGGTATTAAACAAAAGCACCAATCTGAGAAAATCAGACAGAATTTCTTTCTCATGGTGGAAAATGACGGTTATGTTTTAAAAGGCTGTAACAGTGTGTCACATAAAATCTTCTCTTCTGCCACCTAAATATCAACTTGTGCACCCTGGAGGTACACATCCCAGATTTGGGGGAGCAGTTTGGATAGAGTTGCTTGCAGAGAACAGAAGCCCAATTCAGCTGAAAGGACTTAATATTAAGAAAGAAAAGCCAACCCTCACCAACACCCCTCTTTCCAGAAGAGCCCTGCCTGCAAGCGGCCCTTCCCAACCACCTTGAATGCTTATCCCTCACATCTAAATGGTCTGCCTGGTCCAACGACACCTACTAGAGACCCAGTAATTTAATTCTAAACATGGGGAAAGAAAATCCTTCTGGCCCAACTTGATTGAGGAATCCAATTCTGACTTAGCCAGCCATAACCCAGGCAGGGGTGTGACCCCTGTGCACAGGCACCCCAAAAATACTGAACCCAAGCCTTGGAGGGAGTCTTTAGGAAATCAGGAAATTGGTTCTGTCCAGGGTACTCTGTAAAGCCTCTAGCAAGATAGGGAGAGCCTCAGGCAGTGCAGTCTTTGTGGGTCTCTGAAGTTTGATCACTAAATCGTCAGGCCCCTGCCTTGAGGCCTCTTGTACTATGTAATCAGTACTTGATGGAGTTACGAGTTATGGTTTTGCATATGGTTACTGCTTCTGGGGAGACAAACCAATAGTAATGCAAATGCTCTTGCCAACAACTACTCAAGACTTGGTTTATAAGTGAATTTTTCGTTTGCTTATTTTATTTCCCTCTACATTAGGTTGTCCTTTATTCTCGCATCCTTAAATTCCCAGGAGCAAAAAATAATAATGACTTACACTGTGTCCTGCTTTGACTCGTCAAACTGCTCAGTTCTAGACTCACAGCCTGTGATGCTTGGAGAGAAATAATTAGTTATTTGTGGCTAACCTTGACACTCTGTTACTTATGGTATCAAAGATGTTTCAGTGGATAAAATGACAATCTTTTTCTCCTAACCCCTAAACTCCTGTTTATGTTTGCCTGACATTACACCATTTTGTCCTTTTCAAAGTTTGGAAACATATCATTATATGTTTATCCCTCCCTGATGGTTAGTTGGGAAATTGATCCCCAGACTGTAACTCTAACACCAACCATTCAAGAACCTAGACCAGAGACCACTAATGGGCTTCGTTTTGACATTCCAACTCTGATTAGGGTGGAGGCTGCCATGGAAATTTTGGATATCCATTTTTCATAGCTGGGCATTTAGTGGTGTTTAATAAATGCTTACAGAAAGTCAGCCACCACCCCTGTGTGTTCAAAGCAAAATTCTGAAATAGGCCAGTCCCTGGGGTCCCCTACATTCATTCCCAGGATCTTCTTTTCAATAGGAAAAGCATCTAATCAACTCCTTCCCATTCACACCAGGGTTTGCTTAGCACCTCCCAAACCCTGCTCCCGGAGGTATGGATGATTTCAGATGCTCCTAGGGAAAGGAGGCCTTACAGGGTGCTCTCACCCCATTTGGGGTCCTACAAATCTGATGAAAACTATGGATTCTGTCCTTTCAAGACTTTTTTCTGCTGTAGGGGATAGGTACCCAGTGGAGTTAGCATATTGCCAAGAAGAGCTATTAATTAACTCAAATATCCAAATTTAGAAGGGGCGTGAATGAACCTGGCCCAGGGGATAACCCATCAGTGGGGTGCTAGCAGCATGCTTTTATGCTCTCTCTGGTTCTTACCTTCACCTCTGACTTTTACTGACTAATAGCTTTATTCCCCCCTATTGAAGATGGACACATGGCACATGGCAGAGAGCATGGCTGAATCTTCACACCACCACCCAGAGAGGGAAGTGAGCTCTTTTCTCCCAGTTGAGTTGGACACTTCCCAGGGAAGGACTCTAATTGGTCCAGTTTGGGTCAGGGACTCGCCTCCTAGGTCAATCCCTGTGAGCAGTGTGGTGATGATTGGCTTAACTATGCTCCACCCTCTTTGCTGGCTTTGTGACCAAAGGAAAGTGACCTTCCCAGGAATTGTTCAGTAAGCCAGGCAGCCACCTCCAAATCTACCCTTAACACATCATTTCCTCCAAAAATGCATCCACTCAAATACATGCAATTTTTCACATAAAATTTTAGGGAACGGTTAGTTTAGGCCCATTGTAGATTCCTAAATTAACCCTGGTTACCCAAAAATTTTAAATTGGTAGTTGAAGAACTCCAAATGGCTAAAAATCTGCCGGAGTCAACACCCTCCCAGTAGCCCCTCAAAGCCAATCTGGGTCCATTCCCTTAGACTGGTTCCTTTTCAGCCTGTCCTAGATTTTCATACCACATGCTTTCTTCCTTTCCCTTTCCTACCACTTTGCTTCAACACCCCCCCATACACCCCATTAGAACAAAGGGAGGCCATTTCTATTCAGGGACACCTGGAAAAAACTACTAGATATAAATCAACTTCAAGCATCGCCAGGGAGTTAAAACAATGGCCCAAAATTATAAATTGTAAAGGTATAGAGATAAAGTTTTGCTCCCAGAAACAAGCATATGGGATCTTTTGTTTAAAAAAAGAAAAGTAGAGGAATGTTTTCTCAACATTTGATAGTCATTTGAAAATTTCCCTAGAGCAAATTGGAAATAAGTAAAATGCCCAGGCGTCCACTTGTTAGATCTGGAAGTACACACAGACACTGCATTCTTCATATATACGTATTTACACACAATATACATAAAGAATGACCTTCTCCCACTCCATCCTTCCACTGCCTGCAATGGTAACATTTACTGGACATTTTATTACAAAAGCCACAAAATGAAATTCTAATCAATAAATAGTTTGCAGGATGATGGTGGGAAAAAAAGGAATTGAATACATTCATAGGTAAAAGATGTTATTATCTCAGTTCAGTAACTATGAAAGAGAAATAGATGAAAAAATCTGGGTTTTATATTAAAAACCGGCACAGCTGTAGAGTTACATAATAAAGTATTGCCTGTATCCATGGAAATGGAGAGTAATTGATGCACCACAAGTTATTTTTATAAACCCAAACAAAAAAATTCAATCAGAAATGTCTTTCCCTGTTTTGGGGGCATTGTATATTTTGTATCTGTACATAATGCACACATTTAGAGTGTGAATGCACTCATTATTGATCAGCCGTGTTGAATAGGACATGCTGCTTTCCCTGAATATTCAAGATTAGAATCCCGCGGCCTAGCTCCCACTCCTTCTTGAAAGACTTCCTCTGAATAAATTGTGCAGTGCTTTAAAATTCAGGCAGTTCCAACTCAGGGAAATAAAGGAGCCCCATTCCTGAATTCAGAAGAGTCGGAGGGGGCAAGTTTGGAAGATGGGAACCCTGCACAATACATACATTTGACTTCCCTTACAACCATCTTCTGTGCCCTCTTCCCTTACCCCAGCACGCACACACAGTGTCAAGCACAGAACAGGTCCTCCAATAAAGCCAGGAGACACAGCACATTGCGATTTCCCCAATTTACTTAGCAGTAAGAATCGACTAAAGCACCTGTTAAAAATATAGATTCCAGAGCTCCATCCCAGCCGCCTGTATTGGTTTCTCTGGGGGAGGAACATAGGAATCTGTAAAATCTCTGTACTCCTCAAGGTAATTCTTGTCATCAAGCAAATTGGAGAAATTAGATGCAGGGCTGGTTCCTAGGGGTGTGACATATGTAGTTAAACAAGGCCCTGCACTAGGGGGTCCTTGGTTTTTGTTTAATGCTCTATCTTCTTCTTGAAATTCTTAATAATTTTTTAGCAGGAGGTCCCAGATTTTCATTTTGCACTGGATGCTATGAATTATGTAGATGGTCTTGCATAACTGTAATGGGTAGAAGAATAAACTTAGCAAATAGGCAGACCTGGATAAAAATTCCAGCTCTACCTCTTAACTGGTTAGAAGATCTTTAGCAGGTTAGGTAAACTCTCTACACTTCTGGGTGCTCACCTATAAAGTGGGAATGATAACAATATTGATGTGATGTGCTGTTTTGAAGATTAAATGACACAATGTTCGCTACTCACTGCTTGCGGAGGAGCAGAGCCTCAGTCGGTGGGCACCGCTAATGTAAGCTGACTGATGAGTTGTGTTAACTTTTGTTGGGTTCAGTGAAATAAGGACCCAAAGGAGGGAGGTGGCATTTCAGCTGGTTGATGGAGAAGGGTATTAATTAAGCCCTGACCTTCCTGCTATTGAATCAATGTCCAGATTGCCTTAAATAAAGCAACACTGCTAGGGATCAAGTTTAGATGCTACCACAACAGCTTTGTATGAGCTTCATATCAGGATATACTCAGTGACTGGCTGTGTCAGGGAAAAATGTTGAAGAAAAATAACCCCCAGAATGAAACCCACTCCTCCCTCATCACTTCTGATCCACTGGCTAGGGCTTGAGCTGGGTTGGGACAGGGTGATGTGACAGTCCCAATGAATGGGGGCTCCTACAAGTGGCCTTCCATCATGTGTCTCAAATCTGTTCACTTTTTTTCATCTCCACAGTCACTCCCTTTTCTATGCCACCATCATCTCTCACCAGGGCTATTACATTGGACTGGTTTCTGCTGCTGTTTTGTAAAAATGTAAAAACAGTTTTATTAATATATAATTCATATGCCATAAGATTCACCATTCTAAAGTATAATTCCATAGTTTTTAGCATATTCATGAAGTTGTGCAACCATCATCCTAAATAATTCCAGAATATCTTCAGCACCCCAAAAAGAAACCCATACCTATTATCAGTCGCTCCTATTCTAACCTCCTTCCAACCACTGGCAACTATTTATCTAATTTCTGTCTGTATGGGTTTGCCTATGCCGGACATTCATATAAATGGAATCATACAATTTGTGGTGTTTTTGTGTCTGGTTTCTTTCACTTGCATAGTGTCTTCAAGGATCATTCATGATGTAGAATGTATCAGTACATCATGCCTGGCTATTACAAGCAATGTATGCATACACCACATTCTGTTTATCCATTCTTCAATTGGTGAACATTTGGGTCATGCTGTTTGATGAACATTTTGGCTATTTTGAATAAAGCTGCTATGAATACTTATGTTCAGGTTTTATATGGACACATTTTTATTTCTTTTGGTTAGATACCTAAGAGTAGAATTGCTGGGTCATACGGTAATTCTGTTTTTAACTCTCTGAAGAACTCTCAAACTGTTTTCCATTGTGTCTCACCATTTTAAAATCCCTCCAGTAATGCACAAGGGTCCCAATTTCTCTACATCCTTACCAATACTTGTTATTGTCTGTCTTTTTAATTTTAGCCATCTTAGTGTGTGTGAAGTGGTATCTTGTGATTTTGCTTTGCACTTTCCTAATGATTAATGACGTTGAACATCTTTTCACAGGCTTAGTAGCTATTTGTGTATCTCCTTTGGGGAAATGTATGTTCAGATCCTCTACGAATTTCTTAAATTGAGCAAAGGCTATTCTTTGTTTGAAGACTATTTGATGAAGACTATTCTTTGGCTATTGATTGATTTTGGCACCCTTATAGAAAATTAATTAGCTATAATGTAAAGGTTTATTTTTGGACTCTCAATTCTATTCCAATGATCTATGTGTTTGTGCATGTGTTAGTATTATACTGTCTTGATTAATGTAGTTTTGAAATAAATTTTGAAATCTGGAAGTGTACGTACTCTGACTTTTTCTTTTTCAGGATTGTTTGGCTATTCTGGGTCCCTGGCATTTCCATTTGAATTTTAGAATCAGCTTGTCAATTTTTGCAAAAAAGGCAGCTGGAAAATCGATAGGTATTTCATTGAATTAGTAGATCTTTTTGGAGAATATTGTCAACTGAAAAACATTAAGTCTTCCGACCCATGAATATGGCGTGTCTTTCCATTTATTTAGGTCATCTTTAACTTTTTTCAATAATGTTTTATAGTTTCTAGTGTACAACTTTTCTGTTTATTGTGTTTAATTTATTCTTAAGTGTTTCATTCTTTTGGTACTATTGCAAATTGGATTGTTTTCTTCATTTTATTTTCAGATTATTCATTGCTAGTTTATAGAAATGCAACTGATTTTTGAATCATGAACTTGTACCCTAAAATCTTCCTGAACTTGCTTATTAATCTAACAGCTTATTGTGGATTTTTAGAATTTCTTTATGTAAGATCATGTCATCTTCCAATAGAAATAGCTTTACCTCTTTCTTTCCAATATGGATGCCTTTTATTTCTTTTTCTTGCCTAATTGTCTGGCTACAGCTAGTACAATGCTGAATACAAGTGGTTAAAACAAACATCTGTCTTTTTTCTGATCTTAGATCAAAACCATTCAATCTTACACCAAGTATTATGCTAGATGTGGGGGTTTTAGATGCCCTGTATCAGACTGAGGAAGCTCCCTCTTATTTCTAGTTTGTTGAATGTTTCTGTAATGAAAGGCCTGCTGCCATTTGCGCCCCTACTCTGTCCGTTCTCTACTGGGCACCCAGAAGAATCTTTCAAATTATAACTTACCACATTACTCTTCTGTTTAAAAGTGGTCAGAAACTTCCAAGAGTCATTAGGATAAAGCTTAAATTCCTATAAGAAACTGTATGATTCAGGACCTTCCTTTTCTTATCCCTCTTTCTCTCTCCTTCTCTGTGTTCTGCTACACTGACCTGATTTCACTGCCTGGGTGCTTGCTCTTCCCTCTGCCTGAAAGCTCTGCCCACTTCCATTTTGACTTAGTAAATTCCGAGTCATCTACCTCTTGCAGTTACTCATCTGTGTAGGCTTCCTGAGCCCTCAGATCCGGTCAGATGTCACAGCTCCATGTTCTCAGAGTTCCTTTTCTTTCTTAGCACTTAGCACAATTTGACACTGTGCTAAGTATTCATGTGGGCACTTGATTGATGTCTGTCTTCTCACAGAACATGTGCTTCATGAGGGCTAAGGCAGTGGTCTACCTTATTAACTACTTTATCCCCATTTACTGGAATAGCAGCTGACACAAAGAAAGAAGGCATTCAGGAAACATTTAATTAATGAATGCAACCAAAATGAGGCTATCTGTAGGGAGGTAAGATGGGGGTAGTAACCTCTATACACAACTCTTTGCTAGAAAACCCGTAATGTTTCATCTTCTGTTTTTTTCTCCATGGTCCAGTCTAGAATGCTTCAAAAAAAAGACCCATTTTATATTCTAAGGTTTCAGAGGAAAGTCTGTCTTTGGGGATGATTTTAAGCTGAGTGGATGCTCTAAATCCTCCCCATTCTCCATGAAGTCTCCCTGATTACTGCCAATCACAGATAATCTCTTCCTTCTCATCATATCCACAGTTCTTTATCCATATCTCTCTTAAGAGCATTCATGATTTTCATTGTGTTATCATTACACATACATTAGTCCTTTCTGGCTTACCCTTTGAAGCCAAAAACCATGGATGGTTTCTCTTGATAGCCTCCCATCTCTTAACTTAGCCCTAGAAATGTGTTCAATGCACAAAAGAATGACAATCACCGTGAAGTGCTTAACATAAAAACTTAAGAAAAAACTGGATTATTCAATCCAGTTTTCAAGTACACGTTTTTGTATTCTTTTAACATTAAAAATGTTATTGCATTTTAATCCTTAATAAAAACCAACATTTTGGTGACCCTACTAACCAAAACTTCTAACTATTCAAATGGGGCCATAGTAAGTCTTGTACTCTAGTCAGGCTATCTTCACCTGACAACATCATGTAGAGCATTCCCTCACCCACGCTTGCTCAAGCTATTTGCCCCCACCCCAAAAGCCCCCCTCTTTCTACCCATCTTTTGAGGATCATTTGAAATCCAACCTCATCCTTGAAGACAGTCATGATCACCCTTCCACCCAGAGACGTGCTGAACTTCAGTCCTCGCCATTTAACACTTGCTTTTTCTGACTTCATCATGAGCTCCCTTTTCCCGCATGTTCCATGACTCCTCAAGCCATCTGCAAACTCCTTGTGATTACAACCTCTGTTAAGTCTCTTTCCATGGTCTTGGCACACCCATGCCCACTGTCATCAGAACTGGGAAAACAATTCCTGTACTTACAGTTCAGTTCCAGAATTTTCTCACTGCCCAGACTTCACCTCTAAATACCCAGTTTCCCACCATCCCTCCTGGTACTCCTCTTGAGTGGGCTTTCCTTGATCCATACCTTCCTTGACCTTATACCTTGTCTCATGTCTTTTGTTCTAGCTCTAGTTGAGTGGGTAACCCTGGCTCTGACATAGCACCTCCTATGGATACTAGCTCCACACATTATAGTAGTAAGACACAGTGGCCACTCTCTCATATAATCCTCTCCTTCTCCTGTCAGAAGAGGAATATTAGACAGCCTGAACTAGCTCTTAGTCACTTTGAGTGCCCCTTGTTCCCTTAGCAAAGTGCCTTGTATACTGTAGGGTGCCAAAATGGATATGAGAGCATTAATTCTACTGTGTTAAGTGTCAGAGTATAAATTTAAGTAGTATACCACACAATAAAGTTGGAAACATTTGCTTTGTATAACCATGGTCCACATGATAAGGGTCTATTTATGCTTGGAAAATTAGGATCATGTTCTACCCTAGCATCTTCACACATACTATGAAATAACTTTATTGAGGAGATGGAGTCCAGAATGAATTCCAGGCAACACAGGAAAATATTTCAACTCAATTGGTCATAAAGCCATAGTTTATAGGATTGGTTTTTTGTTGTTGTTATTTTCCCAAAATAGAGGCTCCCAAGTTCTAGATGAGTAGGCATTTCCTGGATACTGTGTTATACGCAGAAAACCAGCACTCAAACAACAACAAAACCTGATTTGTTGTGCTTTGGAGCAAATATTTCCAATATGGCCAGTTGCAAGCCACCTAGGGTTTTCAATTGGCTTGTAAATTTCCTGCAATTGTATGGTTGCACAAACCATACAAATCAACTCAAGCACTCCGTTATGCAAGCCTTTGCTTATGCCACTAAAGATACAAAGCCCCTCTCCCTGACCTCAGTGAGCCTATAATCTAGTAGAGATACAAACGCACCCACTTTGATCAATTGCTTTGTTTTTTTTCTAAAAGAAATCTCCATCAGCTTTGGTACTTACTGTTATTTGGAGCTCATAGAGGTAAATGCAATGAGTTTCCCAAAGGCTTAATTCTCAAAGACTGATAGGATGCCAATTTGTAATAATGCAGCTATAGTATCACCTACTCTAAATGTTCTACCTTATTACATTTTCAAAACCCACATTCTAATAGAATTCTTGAGTAATGATTTTTGAACATTAAAGCATCTGTGGCTAGACACAAGTAGTCTTTCAAGATATTTCAAGATCATTAGCAATATATATATATATATATATATATATATATATATATATATATCCTGCCTCCCTACTCCAACAGAAATTCTTTGATGGAACAAGATAAAATTCCTCCATTTGCTCTCAGATTTTGTATTATTTATGAGCAAATCACAGGGGGAGGGGGCAACAAATAGAGATTAAAGCACATAGCAGGAACATATGCTGATGTTATGTACAGCACATACTGAAAATGTTCCCCTGCTCCTTAGTAGGATGTGTAAAATGATCTCTGTAGTAATACAGCTCACTCAATAGGGAAACTAGTTCAAATGAAAAAAAAAGCCTGCAGAGATTTCTGTCTCTGGTAATGAGTGAAATCTTTGAGGTTTGGATTTGTTTTGCAAGAAAATTTTAGGAGAAAAACCAGGAGTGAAAATAAGAATGAAAGAGGTTTCATTAAGAGACAGCCTTTCTGATGACTCGCTCTGTAGAGATTCAGAGTTCTAAAGAACTGAAATGAGAGAATGCCATGATCCGCGTGGCTCAGTTTGAATGTGGCCACCAAATTTTTCTTCTTTCACATCGTGCTCAGCTTTCCTGCTATGGTCACTGCCTTCCTTTCCTCTGTCTCCATCTCAGCTGCAGCATCTGCAGGGGTTTAGCTCCTGCTATTCCCTCACACTTCCGTAATTTCCGTCTCCCTCTGAGAAATGTCACAGTGCCTTTTGGACCTGGCCGGGAAAGTCGGCAAGTCCCTGGGGCTTTGTTGCCAGATATTTGTGCCTAGATTCAAGTCCCATCTCCCACCTTCTCTCCACCTACTGCATTCCACTAGCTAAGTAACCTGAGGCATCTTCCTCAGCCTTCTGAAGGAGTTTTCCCATCTCTAAAATGGGTATGTAGTTCTCCTCAATAAAAATTGCTTTTTAATCATCCAGTTCAGATGCATTCATGAGGATTTGTGTAATCTCCCCAGCCAGAGGGAATCTCTCCCGCTTCATGTCTTCCAATAGACTCAGTTAGGTATATGTCTCACTGTCCTCACTAAATTGGAGTCTTCCTGAGGTAGCTTGCATCCATCCTATTCAAGTTCATTCATCACAGTCACCTTGGAGTGCCGAATAACGCCCAGCAGACTGCTTTAGCAGAGTGCTGGCAAAACTACATGTGAAAGAAATATTCATTAAGTGAAGAATAGATGTTTAAATAATAGCTTATTTAATATGTTTTTAAAGAAATGATGCATAAATCAGTGGTGGCCAACTGAAAATTCTTGTTCATCATTGTATGCCTATGGTTCAGGATGAACATGCTCAGTAAATGATTAATGAGTGAATTAATTGATGAATCAATCAATTAATCTGGTGACCTAGTGTCTCCTATTGCTCCATGGAAGGCAACTTGCAGCCTAAAATTACTGCTGGGTAGTTTGAGGAATATTTTGTTATTAGAACTAAGAAACAGGTGTCACCCCAAAACAGAGGAATTTTCCTTAAATCAGTGATTCCCAACCAGGGCAACTTTACCTAATGGGGGGACAATCAGCAATGTCTGGGGACACTTTTGGTTGTTACAAATGGGGACTGCTCCTAGCCTCTAGTGGGTAGAGTTCAGGGGTGCTGCCAAACAACTTGCCGTACACAGGAGGCCCACAACAGGGGTCACAGGACAGTCCCCACATTGGGGCATCATGGGACAGTCCCCACAACAGGGGGTCACAGGACAGACCCCGCAACAGGGGGTTATCCTGCCTTGAAAGGCAACAGGGCAGCAGTTGAGAAGCCCTGTTGTGATCAGCTAGGGAGATCTTTTCTTCACGGCAACATATTAAAATGTGTTTCAAAATTTTTGAGGAGGTCTGTAAATGCCTTCCTCATTCACAGAATCATAGAAAGTCAGGATTAAAAGGAACACTAGAGATGTGCAAGCCCAAACTCCTCACTTTACAAGTAATTTCTGCAAGTCCAGAAAGGGACGTGAATGCTCAAAGCCACACAGTTGGTAAACGGCTAAACCAGGACAAAAAGCCAGGCTCCTGATGCCCAAACCATTCACAAGGCCTCTCTTACACTCTTGTCAGTGTGTCAGCAGCTGAGCCTGTCTTTAACTTCCACATGCAGGTTCAACCCCAGCCCAGATAGTGCAGCCAGCTTATACCTGGATTAGAACATCCTACACTGACGACTTTTGCCAGATCCATGAACCACCTCTACTCTTACTTACATAGTAATTTCATTTCATTTGCCATTGACTTTTTTCTTAAATAAAAGTTTAATAAAGAAACCTTTGAACAGTACTATAAGCGAAAGCTAGTATAATTTAACCATTTAAAAAGGACCTAAAAATTGGCAGTGATACAAACAAAAATGGTAAGTGGTAGCTTGATACTGTTGCATCTTCAAGTCTCTGTGCCTGAGCCTCTTTGTTAAAAAGGGAGATTCACAAGTGTAGGAGGTGTTAGGGATATATTGGCACTAAATGGAGACTTTCTCCTTAATTTAATAAGAGGTATTGAAAAAGAATTGAAAAGGGAATGCATTTCTCACCATGTGCTTCAGTATTATTTATTATCATGCCCATGTACCATTTAAAATAATCTGTATTCCCTCGGCAGTAAGTTATTTTTAGGAATATTGAATTAGAGGAATAAGAGTGACCAAAATCACTTCTGCCCTCTTTCTTTGGTCTCCCAGACTGAAGGCATGCAGGGATCCTGAGTTCTGTGTTCCCTTGCCAAATGCAGTGAAACAGGAAAATGAATGAGAAACTAAATGAGGAATCATTCACTACATTCACAGGATATATTGTAGCTGGTAGAAGGGTATAGCAGGAGAATCCTGTGATCCCCGATGATCCTCACTTTTGTATTACCTGCTCCCCTTTGAGTGTGGGTTGAACCTGTGGATATGATTCTATCACACCTCTGATTATTGCATTATATTGCAAAAGGGAGATTATCCTTGTGCCTGACCTCATCATGTGAGTGGTTTAAAGCAGAGTTTTCTTCAGCTGGTGACAGGAAAGGAAATAAGAGAGATGGATCCAGCTGGCTGGCAAGAAACAAACAGCCATGTTAGGAACTGCTTGGGAGGGCATGTGGCAAGGAACTATGGGCAGACTTGAGGCTGAGAGCAGTTCCCAGCTGACAGCTTGCTGGAAAATGGGACCTCAGACCTACATATGCAAGGAAATGAAGTCAGCCAACAACCAGTAGGCCTTCAAGGGAAACCTGAGCCCAGACTTTGAACCATGGAAGCTGTGAGATAATTACTTTGTATTGTTTTAAGCTGCTAATCTTGTGGGACTTTGTTACATAACAAGAGAGAACTAATATAAATGAATACAGAGATAAATATGATAGACACCCATGGCATCAGAGAACTTATATTCTAGTCCGGGAGATAAGATCCATATAGAGACAATTTAACATTAATCAGTGCTTATAAGCTTATGTATGAGAAAAACTTATGCAAAGTGAAGAAAGAAATGCACTTGAGGATAATCAGAGACAGCTTCATGGAGGAGGTGACATTTGCACAGGCCTTAACATCCGAAGAGAATTTCAGCAAGCAGAAAGGAGGGCCCAGTGCAAACCTCTACTGGGTTCACCAAATTCCTGCTTGGCTTTGCACACAGAACCATGTAGTGTTCAGGCTTTAAGTTCAGTTGTTAGTTTCCATTCTGGCCCTACCCCTAACCAGCCATGTCTCCTTGAACAAGAGAATAAAGCTCCCTGTTCCTCAATGTCCCTATCTGGAAAAGAGAGGTAATAATTACAGTGTCTACTGATGGCAGGAAAGCCACGTAGCCAGAAAATGGCAGAATCTTCTTTCTTTGCTTGGACTAACTCCACGCCAGTATCCACCTATGTGAATTGGAAGCTTCTGAGACTGAATACCTTCCATGAGGCTGCCTCCAACATTTGTAGGGCTCAGAGCAGGACTACAAATAGAAGCCCACATACCATATGTCTGGATATTTACAAGTTATAAATCAAGCTAAAAGCTGTTAAATAAAATAAGTTCTATCCTCCTACTTTGGCGATTACACATTCACAATGACAAAATAGAAAAAAAAAAGGTTTTTAAAAGATTGGTTTATGCTGCCTTCCCTCAATTAGGGAAACGTCTGGAGCGCCACCCAGCTCCACAGCTCCCCCAAGGGGTCGGCAGAGGCTTCGGCTGTAACTATACAGAAGGCCCGCTCCTCCACCGATCCTGCCTTCCTACTTCCTTGTAGGGAAGTCTCCTAAGAACGTTCCCTAGCAGCCTTCTGCATGCAAGTACCACCCTCTCGCACCTGATCAGTTGGGGACATAAAATCTTTCATCTGGGGAATTTCTCCCTGCAGGAGCCCTTCTAGTCTGCACCTTCAGCTCCTGGACCCATCTTTCCAGCACATGCTGGTCCACACCTGAAGGCCTCACAGCCAGGAGCCATGATTATAGATGTAAATGCTGCTGTTAACTCTTTATTGAGGTAAAGCAGTGTGTCCTCCTTTGGCAGTGTGCCACATGAATGCTCCCCCTCGGGAGGACCAGCTCTGCGTGCTCATCACACTTGGCATTTAAAGAAACATTTAATTATGTGCAAAGAGAGAGTCCATGTGTCACTTGTTGGCCAGGTTTGTTTGGGACTTTATTATCATACATATCACTGTAGCCTATTATTCCTTGGCAGATTGGACAAGTTTCAAGGTTAATAAAAATGTTCTGGCAAATTTGTTATTTTGAAAGTGATTGAAGGAAATGTCCCACTCGAAGCATATGTTTGACCTTTTGGGGGAGGAAAAGGAAGAAAATGCTCATGGAAGCCTCATGCAGTTTTAGTTCTTTTGACAGCTCTAAATTGCAGCATGTTGAGTTGCTCTAAGCACCACAGAGACCGGTGTTTTCTTCCCAGGTCTCTTTCCCTCTGCTTGGACATGCCGCTTTAGGTAATAACAATAAAAATCATGAAGTACTAGGACGTTGCATTTTTTTAGTCAGGCCCAGTGCTGTGGGCATATGTGTGTCATATGGCTCAGCATTCACAATGACCCTGGCCAGTGGGAACTCTGTGCATCTCCAGTGTATAGAAGAGGAGCCTGAGGGTCAGAGGAATGAAAGAACTTGTCCAAGGTCATGGTGTAAGTGGAAGAACCTAGATAAAACCTAGGTCTTTCCATCTCTAAACCACCCAAATACTGCTGCTCTCCAGCCCCAGCTACAGAACACCACGAGCCCTGGCCATACCTGCCTGCAAGCAGCTATTTCCTGGCTGACTGCCAACTGCCAGTGCTGGGTCTCTGCACCTAAGGGCTGGCTTTCCCCAGCTCTACTGAGGTATAAACTGACAATAAAAATTGTATTTATTTAAGGTGTACAACATGATGATTCAATATATATAGACGCTATGAAATGATTACCACAATCAAGCTAATTAACATATCCATCACCTCACATATGTACCTTTGTGTTTGTGTTTGTTGTGAGAACGCTTAGGATTCACCCTCTTCACAACTTTCAAGTTTACATACAGTTCTTTAACTATAGTCACCATGCTGTACATTAGGTACTCGGGACTTACTCACTTTATAACTGAAAGTTTATAACTTTGGCCAGCATCTCCTCCTTTCCCTCTCTACCCAGTCACTGATAACCATCATTCTAGTTTCTGCTTCTATGAGTTCAACTTTTCCAGATTCTATATATGGGTGAGATCATGCAGCATTCGTCCTTCTGAGCCTAGAGTATTCCACTTAACACAATGTCCTCCAGGTCCGTAGAAGGCTGTACCAAAGTGCTAGGGAACTACCCGCCTAGAAGAAGCCCTCAACCTCTGGTTCTTGAATGTTGATGTATACACATCCCGGCTCCCTCACCCCTTGCATGAGATAATTCTGAGGCCACGTGTTCCTCTTGCGGCTAAGTTCCAGCTGCCACTTCGGTAGCTGATCTGATAATGCACATTTTATTGGCTGCCTTCCCTTCCCTGTACCTCTTCTCTACTACCCTCCTGGTGTCCTCAGCACCTTACAAATGAACTACTTGCGCTTAAATCCTGGGCTCTTTTGAAGTCATTTTGGAGTAATCTGAACTGAAAGAGGGACTTCCTAAAAATATCCATGGAACTGGGACATCAGTGACAGTGGAGACTGAAAAAGGACAGGAATTGGGCCAACGCATATTGCTTCCAGGAAGATAACATTGACTTTTGAAAAATTCTATCCCCAGTTACTTTGCTCCGAATACTAGTGAACTCGGGTTACCATTCAACCACTGTTCTGTTGGCAGGAAAATGCCGTGCCAGGTAAAATCTTCCCCAAGGAAATTCATAACCAGAGTTCTGGATTTAAGACTCCCAGAGATACTGAAAGACACAAACAGACAACTCAAACCAATGCCCCTGGGTATGATTTCTCCCTGTCCTCCAAGGCAGTGTGCTACAGCAGTCTATGGTGGTCAGATGCATGGATTCCACCCTCATGCTCTCCAGATTTGAATTCTAGCTCCACTGTTTACAAGCTGTGTGACCTTGGGCAAATATCAGTCTCTCTGTGACTTAATTATTAGTAAAATCACAGTACTAGTATTATCTACCTCATAAAGTTCTTGCAAATACAATTTAATTTCTATAAACAATTTAGACAGTGCCTGGAACATAGTAAGTGCTAGATTAAGTATCACCTATTACCGTTATGGCACACTGGGAAAGAGGTAGTGGGATGAGCACTCAATAAATGTAAGGTATTATTTATCAAAGTTTGCTTAACATTCCCCTTATAGAACTCATGTTTCCATTTATAGAATCACATGTAAATTAGTCATTAGCATTGTCAAGATGCATGAGTTTGCTGAGGGGTCTGAGTCCCTCCCTGCCGTATCTCTGTACACACCTGTGCGAGTGGGACATTGTAACAGTATTCCAGATCTGCTGGAAAAATAAGCTAGGGGAGTCACCTTTCTAAAATAAAGCTTTTATTTTTCAGATAAGGCCAGGCCCACCATGACGAGGCTCTCCCTCCCCTATTCCAACCTTGTGCACCATTTTCTGCTTGTGCGAAATTACTCACCCCAGGACCCTGCTGATGTAGCGCTCTGTCCAGCCCACTCTGTGTGGTTACTTCTGCCATTTCCCATCTTCAGTCCTGCCTGTCTGGAAATTCTACTCCAGGGATCTCTTAGCATTTTCCTTTCTGCAAAAGCTCATTTATTCTACTTGACCCACTTCCTCCATAATGACTTAATTCCTCATTATCCTCTTCCTCCCTTGCTCATTGTCCATAGACATTGGACAATACACTATATTTTGTCTTGTGGAAAGGAAACGTTCTGGGTTGTAGAAGGCCTAGGCACAAATCTCTTTCACCTTAGACAAGATACATAACCTCTCTGAGTCTCAGTTTCTATGTCTATTACCATTTATTCATTCATCATTCAGTCAGCAGACATTTTTGACCAGCTGTTATATGCCCGCCGTGGTACCAGGCCCTGGAAATGTGACATAAATGAGATCCCATGGTCCTTGCTGTCATGGTGCTTAGAGTGAAGCAGGGGAGACAGACACTAAACAAAGAATGACACAGTTAATTAACTAATTAATCAACTATGATTGGTAAGAACCAGAGTAGATGCTATGCATGACGTGCCCACATCCCCTGTCCCCACCTGGAGAACGCCTGCAACTTGGGCAGACAGCAAGCCCTACACAGTTCCCAGGCCAGCGGACGGCTTCCTCCTCCCCATGATGATGTCTCTGCCCCTGAGGGCTTCTTCTGGGGAATATGATACCTCCAGGAACAACTTGAAGCCAATGAGAAAAGGGAGTTTGTAAATAAATGTCCCAGTTTCCTTGCCCCTTGATTAGGGCAATTCTGAGGTGTGTTCTAGAGCAAAGTTCAGCAAACTTTTTCTCAAATAAATATTTTAGGTTTTGCAGGCCATATGGTTTCTGTCACAACTACTGTGCTCTAGAAAACACATAAACAAATGAGCATGGCCGTGTTCCAATATAACTTTATTTACAAAAATAAGCAGGTGGCCCTGGGCCTACAGTTTACTGGCCCTCATGCTAGACTTTCAGAGTGTAACTAAGGGAATTGGGTCAATTATCCATAGCCTTAACTCACCCCTTAACACATGATTTGCCTCACCTCCATTCCCTGCCTCCCTGTGCCATGTCCTCACCAAGTGTGCTGGGATCCCCTCCCAAATCCTGGTCTTGGTTCTACTTTTGGGGAAACCCAAATTGAGGCTAAGGAATATGAAGGAAAAATGTAGGGATTTACAAGATTGTGTAGTGGGAAACTCATCCAGTCTGAAGGGGTCAAAGGGAATACTCCAGGTAAAGGGAGCAGCATGTGCATGTACAGCCTTGAGCCAGATAGAATCATGACTACTCTGAAAAATTGGGAAAAAAAACAGGTGTGCCAGGAGGAGGCAGGGGGTGGGGGTGCGGAGGAGAGCACATAACTGAACCATGTGGCCAGAGACAGAGAGGCAGGCCAGGAACCCATGGGACCATGCAGGCCATGGTGAGGCCTCAGCCGAGAGCCCGAGGCAGTGAGCAGCCACTGAAGTGGTTTGGCAGCCTGATGGCATGAAGCAATGTACATGCTCAGGACTGGCTCCGAAGGGCCAGAGAAACTCCTTCCCTGCCCCCCAGCCCATATTGTGACCTGCTTCCTCTGCCCTATTTGCCTTCACCCCCATTCACTTAGAATTCCAGGCAGGAAGTAAAAAACATCACCCTTGAACAGGACTCATAAACAGTTAGGTACCCTCTTATCAACAAGGTAGAGAGAAAAATACCCAGTAAAAATACATAATAAAACAACCATAGAACAAGTTGAGCCTCTGCACTCAGGCCCAACCAGGTTATTACTTAGACTTGGAGAAGGACCGTATGGAAATATTATTTGATTTTGTAGACTCCCTGCCAATTATTTCAACATGCCCTTTACTTTTTCCTATGTTGCATCTTTGTCTTGAGCCTCTGGTGATCTAAAGTCTTCCATGGGAAATCTGGGGAAAATAGATTTCTTCATCCCCTACTCTCTTACACAGACAAGAGGGAGGGAAATGTCACCCAGAGTTTTCTGTATTTGTCTTTCCTCCAGAATCCCCTTCTTTCAGACCTGCGGGCACTCCTGAACCCAGCATCCTCTTTGAGAGATCGCCCCATGCTGCTCATGGGCAGAAAAGACTGTCCGCTACCCTCTCTGCAAGAATCTACCCCAGTGTGTGGAGCTTGAGGGCGGATTAAATACAGAGACCTACAGAAGCTCTTGGAAGACTCTCAGCACAGTGACCAGGTTGACATGTGACTATTTCCAAGGAGTGGTTCAAGGGTCAGCCACTTGGTCTGTGTGGACAGATTCAGTCTATAACAGCAGCCATGCCTTCCAGCAGTAGATCCCAGGACAAACTATTGCACTTCTTCGGGACTAAAGTCACTTGGCCACAAGTCACACACAGGCTTTGTGCACACATGTAAGAGGCATCCTTTCAATCTCTCAGCCTTTCCTGATAGGTTGCCCAAATACAGGAACAGGTATGTGCTTGTACGCAAGTGTGGATTAGGTTTCAGTTTGGTTGTTCTTAGGTGACAGTACTGTTCCTACCAATAACATCAGCAGTGACCGAATAACATCATTTGTAGACCCAAAGGAAGAGTCAGCCTGTATACCTCCACCAGAGGTAGTGCTTGCGTTCTGAAGTGGGATGCACCTTTCCAAATTATTTCTTTAATTTCTTCCACTTTTCTTTTGATGGCAGTGAACTGAATGCATTGCTAAGCTAAGTAGTTAGGGAATCATAAATCCCAAATGAGTTGGAGCACCTCTTTTGCTAATGCTTTTGTTAGATTTCTTTTGGTTTCAACTGAGAAAACATAGCTCCTATCTGCTTAAGCAAAAAGGAAATTAATAAGCAAACCCAATGAAAAGATGAAGGGTCAGGTTGGCCACAGGTGCATCCTGGTTCCTTTTGTCTTTTTTTAGTGGAAAATATGTTATTTATTATCTCTCCTGTTAATCATCAGATGTGACCAATGTCAGTCATTATAAATTATTTTTTAATCACTTCAGGATTTTTAAAATTAACTTTTATATACAGGAAAAAGTTAGCAAAATGTATCACTTTCTAGTGGTGGCTTTAAAACATTTTTTGACCCTCCCAATAGCAAATACATTTCATTGCAACCCAATTATCCTTTTCTATTATTTTTTTAATGCTGGTGGTGACCCATCAAATTTATTTTTACCACTCACTACTGGGTTACGACTCACAGTTTGAAAAACACTGTCTTAGGATATGCTTCTCAAACTTTCCTACTGGACTGACTGAGCAGCTGGGAAGAGAGAACTGAGTCATGGGAACTCAGTTTCTCTCTCTTCTGACTTGAGTTTTGGTTGTGTTGGCTTCATCTTCCAGCTCCACATAAGAGCAAAATGACACCAGTTGCTATAGTTTCTATGTCTCTCCCACCATTCCCAGCCCACTTCCTCCCTTTACCCCTCACGCAGACTGTGGAATACTATTCTTCAGGATTTTAATAGGTATTGGATAATGAAAAGTTCATTGAATTAAAGAGCTTGAGAAATGCCCTTGTGCAGGACTTCTCAGAGCCTTTAGAATGCTAACATGTGCAGTAAATCTCCCAGAGGAAAGGGTAGAATGAGACATTAACCAAACATATTTGATGATAGTTACAGGCAAAAAAATAAACTTTAAGAAAAGCTGACAGTACAGAATGAAAAGCTGACAGTACAGAATGAAAAGCAAGCATCTTTCCTTTTCAAGGCTTAGTTACTCCCTTAGGTAACAGTACTGCTCCTACCAATAACATCAGGGTGACACATTTGTAGACCAAAAGGAAGAGAAATCAAATAATCATACAAATAAATAGAAATCCATGCATTTTGTGTGCACTGAGGTGCAAGCCAAGGCTATAGGGACATAAACCAAAAAGACTAGTTCAACCCTCCAAAGGCTCACAACTTAGGGGAACATGGACCTACATTCATTTAACAAATCATTAAAGAGCACGTTCTCAGTATCAGGCACTGTCTGGGTGCTGGAGAATACCAGTTAAGAAAAACATAATCAAGTTCCATGCCCCTGATGCCTTCAATCTTATGAAGGGAAAAGCATTAAACAGATAATTGCACAACTAAATAATATATAACATCCTATATGATGTCCATATAAACCTACTTAAATTTGCATTGCTTTGAGCTGATGCATAGCTATGTATTAAGTATGCTTGTGTATTTCTTGAAGAAACTAAATTTAGTAAAATTGAGTTATCAAAGAATTCTAGAACTGGTCCGGAACCCAAAGATGATCTGATCTGATCAATTTCATTTCAGGCTCATTCATTTAGCCAGCAAACATTTACTAAGAACCTACTATGTGTTAGGCAGTATTTAGACATAAGGATACAGTGGTGAGCAAAAGCAAGTCCCTGTCCTCATGAAGCTTATAGTCTGGTTAAAGAGAGAGACATCGACCAAATAATCATACAAATCAATTCATACAAAACCCATGCATTTTGTGTACACTGAGGTGAAGGCCAAGGTTATAGGGACATAAACCAAAAAGATTCTAGTCCAACCCTCCAAAGGCTCACAGCTTAGGAGAACATGGACCTACAGACATCAATTTGCATACAGTATTAATAAGGACTGAAATGGATATTTGTGCAAAGTAAAATGGGAGCACATAGAAAGAGGCTACATTTGGGTAGCTGTTTAGGGTAGACTTTGTGGAGGGGGAAGCATAACAGCCGAGCCTTAAAAGATGAGGAAACACAACCCCAAAGAGATGAAGTGACTAGGAGCCACATGACTTAATAGTGGCAGGTATGGAAGATGAACACTTGGACTCCAGAGCTTATAGAAAATGGGGAGAGCCAGTAGCTAGAGGTGACTTTTCTGTGGTGCTTCTCTAAAGTCATTGGATCCTTATTGTGGGAAACAGTAAGAGAAAGTCAGTGTGAGCCAGATCCCCACCATGTGGCAGCCGTCTAGTCTGTGTGTAACTGGTAAACCCTGTGAGGAGCTGATTGTCTTTAAAGCTGATCAGTCTCAGCCAAAGAACAGTTTGGTTTCTGAGGTATGTTTGCTAGCAATTCAGATTACACCTTCTACTTGAAGAGAGAAGCTGGGACAGATGCCAAACCCACTGAAAGCCACTCTGGTCCTTAAAATGGCACTTTCAGGGGCTATAGAAAACATAAACTGGATAAATCACTCAAGATAGAAGAGCAATCATAACCATAAAATCCTCATTCAGCTCAATTCAATTGAAAGTAAGAAAGGAACTAATCTTTTCCAGCTCTGCCACCAACTAATTTTAAAATTTATGTGTAATAAAGATATGTAGATATATAGATATGATTTATGTGCATATATAGCTAAATCACATATGGCTCAATAAATTATCACAAACTGAACACAGTGTGTAACCAGCACCTACATTTTTTAAAAGACCAGTAACAACAAAAAGCATCAGAGATAGATTAAAGATGGCGGCGTGAGAGGTGAGACAGAGACCTCCTCCTAAAACCACATATAATATGAAAATATAATTAATAGAACTAATTCTGAAAGAACAACAGGAAAGAAGGCTATGCCAGACAGCATACACCTGGAGGAAAGAACAGACCTTGTGGAACAGGGTAATGTACCAAAACCATGACCCGGTGGGATCCAAGCCCTTCCCCCACCTCAGCTCACTGACAGGAGGAAGAGAAACAGAGCAGGGAGGGAATGGAGGCCTGGGACTGCTGAACACCTAGCCCTGGAAATCTGCTCTGGAAGCATGAACCTACATTGCATGGTGCTCTGGTGATTAGTGGGGTTGGAAAGCTAAGACAGGTGAAATACCTGGAGAAACTGAGATTCTAGCTGCTTGTGGAAAACAGTGATCCATATCCGGCTGACATGGTAGGGAAGTCTGAGAGACTTCCTAACAGCAAGAAGGCTGCTAAAGGGGCAAGGATTGCACACAGCTTACTGCTCAGGAGAAAGGACAGGTAAACAAAATTGTCTGGGTGCACTCTACCCAGCAGGTTGGGAAGTTTCACAATCTTCAGGTGCTCCATCCACCTGGCTAGCTACACAGCTACAAGGACCCACACTGTGATACTCAGCCTGCTGTGCCTTTTTCCTGGCTAGCCTGGCTAACCTGGCTCACAAACCAGCAGTCCCTGCCCTGGCATCAGGCCTGCCAGAGGGAAGCCCTGCCTACAGCAGCTACAAATGCAAAGCACAGAGGCTTACACCTGTGTGTTCCACTGACTGGTTCTGGCAGTGGCAACAGGCATAGAAGCTAGGAAGTAGGAAACAGCTCTTTCCTCCCCCCAGGCAGTAGCACCACTCCTCTGCAACCCCTGACATTGCTCCAGGGTCTGAGCAGCTCCAGAGAGTAGAGCTTCCAGGCACTAGAGAGCGCCACATACAAATATGAAATGTCAAAAGAACCTGGTTCAAAGCAAAATCTCAACACCAGAAAAAGGGTTGAGTGAGCCTGAACTAGTAAATCTTCCTGAAAGAGATTTCAAAATAAAAATCATAAACATGCTACTGGAGGTACAGAAAAATATTCAGGAATGAATTTAGGATGGAGATCCAATCATTGAAGAATGCAATGGGGAGTATTAAAAGCAGAATAGATACAGAGGAGGAAACGATAAATGAAATAGAACTTAGAGAAGAGGAATACAAAGAAGCTGAGGCACAAGTAGAAAAAAATGAGCTCTAGGAATGAAACAATATTGAGAGAACTGTGTGACCAATCCAAATGGAACAATATTTGTATTATCGGGGCACCAGAAGAAGAGAGAGAGAAAGAGATAGAAAGTGTCTTTGAGGGAGTGATTGCTGAAAACGTCCCCAATCTGGGGAAGGAGATAGTCTTTCAGGCCATGGAGATGCACAGATCTCTCTACACAAGGGACCTAAGGAGGACAACACCAAGGCATATATTAATTAAAATGGCAAAGATCAAGGATAAGGACAGACTATTAAAAGCAGCCAGAGAGAGAAATAAAATCACATACAAAGGAAAGCCCATCAGGCTATCATCAAACTTCTCAGCAGAAACCTTACAAGCTAGAAGGGAGTGACATGATATATTTAAAGCAATGAATCAGAAGGGCCTCAAACCAAGAATATTTTATCTGGCAAGATTATCATTTAAATTTGAAGGAGTGATTTAAAAATTTCTAGATAAGAAAAAGCTGCGAGAATTTAGCTCCCACAAACCATCTCTAAAGTGTATGTTGGAGGGACTACTATAGGTAGAAATATTCTTAAGGTTATATAATACAAAGGGATAGACAAAGAGTACAGAATATGATACCTAATATATTAAGAATGGAGGAGGAAGAAAAGGAGGGGGAAAAATGAACATAAAGATTGTATTTGTAATAGCATATTAAGTGAGTTAAGTTAGACACTTAGATAATAAGGAAGTTACCATTGAACCTTTGATAACCATGATTCTAAAGCCTGCAATGGAATTAAGTACATATCTATCTATAATCACCCTAAATGTAAATGGTCTGAATGCACCAATAAAAAGACAGAGAGTCACAGAATGGAAAAAAAAAACAAGACCCAACTATATGCTGCCTACAAGAGACTCACTTCAAATCCAAACACACACACAGAATAAAAGTGAAGAGATGGAAAAGATACTTCATGTAACTAATAGGGAGAACAAAGGCAGGTGTTTCAGTACTTGTATCAGATAAAATAGATTTTTTTATTATTATATTTTTTAAATTTTATTTTGGTATCATTAATCTACAATTACATGAAGGACATTATGTTCACTAGGCTCCCCCCCCTCACCAAGTTGCCCTCACATACCCGTTCACAGACACTGTCCACCAACATAGTAAGATGCTGCAAAATCACTACTTCTCTGCTCTGTGTTGCACAGCCCTCCCCGTGCCCCCCACACACTATACACGTTAATCATAATGTCCCCTTTCTTTTTTACCACCCTTATCCCTCCCTTCCCACCAGTCCTCCCAAGTCCCTTTCCCTTTGGTAACTGTTAGTCCATTCTTGGGTTCTGTGATTCTGCTGCTGTTTTGTTCCTTCAGTTTTCTTTTGTTCTTATACTCCACATATGAGTGAAATCATTTGGTACTTGTCTTTCTCTGCCTGGCTTATTTCACTGAGCATAATACCCTCTAGCTCCATCCATGTTGTTGCAAATGGTAGGATCTGTTTTTTTCTTACAGCTGAGTAATATTCCATTGTGTTTATGTACCACATCTTCTTTATCCATTCATCTACTGATGGACATTTAGGTTGCTTCCATATCTTGGCTATTGTAAATAGTGCAGTGATAAATATAGGGGTGCATCTGTCTTTTTCAAACTGGAGTGCTGCATTCTTAGGGTAAATTCCTAGAAGTGGAATTCCTGGGTCAAATGGTATTTCTATTTTGAGCATTTTGAGGACCTCCATACTGCTTTCCACAATGGTTGAACTAATTTACATTCCCACCAGCAGAGTAGGAGGGTTCCCCTTTCTCCACAACCTCATCAACATTTGTTGTTGTTTGTCTTTTGGATGGTAGCCATCCTTACTGGTGTGAGATGACATCTCATTGTGGTTTTAATTTGCATTTCTCTGATGACAAGCGATGTGGAGCATCTTTTCATGTGTCTGTTGGCCATCTGAATTTCTTCTTTAGAGAACTGTCTATTCAGCTCCTCTGCCCATTTTTTAAATTGGATTATTTGCTTTTTGTTTGTTGAGGTGTGTGAGCTCTTTATATATTTTGGATGTCAACCCTTTGTCAGATCTGTCATATATGAATATATTCTCCCATACTGTAGGATACCTTTTTGTTCTATTGATGGTGTCCTTTGCTTTACAGAAGCTTTTCATCTTGATATAGTCCCATTTGTTCATTTTTGCTTTTGTTTCCCTTGCCTGGGGAGATATGTTCAAGAAGAGGTCACTCATGTTTATGTCTAAGAGATTTTTGCCTATGTTTTTTTCTAAGAGTTTTATGGTTTCATGACTTACATTCAAGTCTTTGATCCATTTTGAGTTTACTTTTGTGTATGGGGTTAGACAGTGATCCAGTTTCATTCTCTTACATGTAGCTGTCCAGTTTTGCCAGCACCATCTGTTGAAGAGACTGTCATTTCCCCATTGTATGTCCATGGCCCCTTTATCGAATATTAGTTGACCATATATGTTTGGGTTAATGCTTGGAGTCTCTATTCTGTTCCATTGGTCTGTGGCTCTGTTCTTGTGCCAGTACCAAATTGTCTTGATTACTGTGGCTTTGTAGTAGAGCTTGAAGTTGGGGAGTGAGATCCCCCCCACTTTATTCTTCCTTCTCAGGATTGCTTTAGCTATTCGGGGTCTTTGGTGTTTCCATATGAATTTAAGAACTATTTTTTCCAGTTCATTGAAGAATGCTGTTGGTAATTTGATAGGGATTGCATCGACTCTGTATATTGCTTTGGGCAGGATGGCCATTTTGATGATATTAATTCTTCCTAGCCAGGAGCATGGGATGAGTTTCCATTTGTTAGTGACCTCTTTAATTTCTCTTAAGAGTGTCTTATAGTTTTCAGAGTATAGGTCTTTCACTTCCTTGGTTAGGTTTATTCCTAGGTATTTTATTCTTTTTGATGCTATTGTGAATGGAATTGTCTTCCTGATTACTATTTCTATTAGTTTATTGTTAGTGTATAGGAAAGCCACAGATTTCTGTGTGTTAATTTTGTATCCTCCAACTTTGCTGAATTCCAATATTAGCTCTAGTAGTTTTGGAGTGGAGTCTTCAGGGTTTTTTATGTACAATATCATGTCATCTGCAAATAGTGACAGTTTAACTTCTTCTTTACCAATCTGCATTCCTTGTATTTCTTTGTTTTGTCTAATTGCCGTGGCTAGGACCTCCAGTAATATGTTAAATAACAGTGGGGAGAGTGGGCATCCCTGTCTTGTTCCCGATTGCAGAGGAAAAGCTTTCAGCTTCTCACTGTTCAGTAAGATGTTGGCTGTGGGTTTATCATATATGGCCTTTACTATGTTGAGGTAATTGCCCTCTATACCCATTTTGTTGAGAGTTTTTATCATGAATGGATGTTGGTTTTTGTCCTTCTTTTTGTTGATGTGGTGGATGATGTTTATGGATTTTCGAATATTGTACCATCCTTGCATCCCTGGGATGAATCCCACTTGGTCATGGTGTACAATCCTTTTGATGTATTTTTTAATTCGGTTTGCTAATATTTTGTTGAGTATTTTTGCATCTACGTTCATCAGGGATATTGGTCTGTAGTTTTCTTTATTGGTGGGGTCTTTGCCTGGTTTTGGTATTAGGGTGATGTTGGCTTCATAGAATGAGTTTGGGAGTATTCCCTCCTCTTCTGTTTTTTGGAAAACTTTAAGGGGAATGGGTATTATATCTTCTCTGTATGTCTGATAAAATTCTGAAGTAAATCCATCTGGCCCAGGGGTTTTGTTCTTTGGTAGTTTTTTTATTACCGCTTCAATTTCACTGCTGGTAATTGGTCTGTTTAGATTTTCTGTTTCTTTCTGGGTCAGTCTTAGAAGGTTGTATTTTTCTAGGAAGTTGTCCATTTCTCCTAGGTTTCCCAGCTTGTTAGCATATAGGTTTTTATAGTATTCTCTAATAATTCTTTGTATTTCTGTGGGGTCTGTCGTGATTTTTCCTTTCTCAGTTCTGATTCTGTTGATGTGTATTGACTCTCTGTTCCTCTTAGTAAGTCTGGCTACAGGCTTATCTATTTTGTTTATTTTCTCGAAGAACCAGCGCTGGGTTTCATTGATTTTTGCTATTGTTATTGTTTTATTCTTCTCAATTTTATTTATTTCTCCTCTGATCTTTATTATGTCCCTCCTTCTGCTGACCTTAGGCCTCATCTGTTCTTCTTTTTCCAATTTCGATAATTGTGACATTAGACCATTCGTTTGGGATTGTTCTTCCTTTAAATATGCCTGGATTGCTATATACTTTCCTCTTAAGACTGCTTTTGCTGTGTCCCACAGAAGTTGGGGCTTAGTGTTGTTGTTGTCATTTGTTTCCATATATAGCTGTATCTCCATTTTAATTTGGTCATTGATCCATTGATTATTTAGGAGCTTGTTGTTAAGCCTCCATGTGTTTGTGAGCCTTTTTGCTTTCTTTGTACAATTTATTTCTAGTTTTATGCCTTTGTGGTCTGAAAAGTTGGTTGGTAGGATTTCAGTCTTTTGGAATTTACTGAGGCTCTTTTTGTGGTCTAGTATGTGGTCTATTCTGCAGAATGTTCCATGTGCACTTGAGAAGAATGTGTATCCTGTTGCTTTTGGATGTAGAGTTCTATAGATGTCTATTAGGTCCATCTGTTCTAGTGTGTTGTTCAGTGCCTCTGTGTCCTTACTTATTTTCTGTCTGCTGGATCTGTGCTTTGGAGTGAATGGTGTGTTGAAGTCTCCCAAAAGGAATGCATTGCATTCTATTTCCTCCTTTAATTCTGTTAGTATTTGTTTCACATATGTTGGTGCTCCTGTATTGGGTGCATATATATTTATAATGGTTATATCCTCTTGATGGACTGAGCCCTTTATCATTATGTAATGTCCTTCTTTATCTTTTGTTACTTTCTTTATTTTGAAGTCTATTTGTCTGATACTAGTATTGCAACACCTGCTTTTTTCTCTCTGTTGTTTGCATGAAATATCTTTTTCCATCCCTTGACTTTATGTCTGTGCATGTCTTTGGGTTTGAGGTGAGTCTCTTGTAAGCAGCATATGGATGGGTCTTGCTTTTTTATCCATTTTATTACTCTATGTCTTTCGTTTGGTGCATTCAGTCCATTTACATTTAGGGTGATTATTGAAAGGTATGTACTTATTGCCATTGCAGGCTTTAAGTTTGTGGTTACCAAAGGTTCAAGGTTAGCTTCTTTACTATCTTACTGTATAACTTAACTCGCTTATTGAGCTGTTATAAACATGGTCTGATGATTCTTTATTTCTCTCCCTTCTTATTCCTGCTCCTCCTTTCTTCATATGTTGGGTGTTTTGTTCTGTGCTCTTTTTAGGAGTGCTCCCATCTAGAGCAGCCCCTGTAAGATGTCCTGTAGAGGTGGTTTGTGGGAGGCAAATTCCCTCAACTTTTGCTTGTCTGGGAATTGTTTAATCCCTCCTTCATATTTAAATGATAATCGTGCTGGATACAGTATTCTTGGTTCGAGGCCCTTCTGTTTCATCGCAATAAGTATATCATGCCATTCTCTTCTGGCCTGTAAGGTTTCTGTTGAGAAGTCTGATGATAGCCTGATGGGTTTCCTTTGTAGGTGACCTTTTTTTTCTCTCTGGCTGCCTTTAATACTCTGTCCTTGTCTTTGATCTTTGCCATTTTAATTATTATGTGTCTTGGTGTTGCCCTCCTTGGATCCCTTGTCATGGGAGTTCTGTGTACCTCTGTGGTCTGAGAGGCCATTTCCTCCCCTAGTTTGGGGAAGTTTTCAGCAATTATTTCTTCAAAGATACTTTCTATCCCTTTTTCTCTCTCTTCTTCTTCTGGTACCCCTATAATGCAAATATTGTTCCGTTTAAATTGGTCACACAGTTCTCTTAATATTCTTTCATTCTTGGAGATCCTTTTATCTCTCTCTGCATCAACTTCTCTGCGTTCCCTTTCTCTGTTTTCTAGTCCATTAATGGTCTCTTGCATCTCGTCCATTCTGCTTTGAAGTCCTTCCAGAGATTGTTTTATTTCTGTATTCTCCCTCCTTAGTTCTTGCATATTTCTCTGCAAGTCATCAGCATGGTTATGACTTTTGTTTTGAATTCTTTTTCAGGAAGACTGGTTAAATCTATCTCCCCAGGTTCCTTCTCAGGGGAAGATGTAGAAGATGTCGAAGATGTCTGGGTTAGTCTTGTCTGGATCAAATTTTTTTGCCTTTTCATGTTGATAGGTGCAGTGGTATGCTATTGACTCATCTGTCAGCTGGGAGAGCCTAGACTTTTTCCACTTGTTCCTGGCCTTTCTTTACTGGGACAACTGCGACCCCTAGTGGCTTGTGTTGGACAATTGCATGTAGAGTGGATCTTTATCTTGCCCGGCCGGTATGGAGGAAGCTCCCTTGCTGTGGGCGTGGCCAGCCTCAGGCTGCTGCTCTGCTATGGCGGGGCCCCGGAGGGGTAATGGATGGGGGGTGTTTGGCTGTTTATCTCCGTGAGGGGTCTCAGAGCTGTTGCCCAGGGAGTTAGTGCACCTGGAGTTCCCTGGAATTTCCAGCTGTTGGACTGTTACCTGGAATGCTTCCATCCAGCAGTGGGGTCCCTGTCCCTTTAAGACTTTCAAAAAGCACTCGCTTTTCTTTGTCCCAGAGGCACCAGCTGCAGGATCCACTCACAGGTCTTACTGTCCTGCTTCCCTAGTTTCCAGCACCCCACGCATGCACTGTGTGTCTGTGCTCTGGTGCAAATGGCTAGGGCTGGGTGTTTAGCAGTCCTGGGCTCCCACTCCCTCCCCGCTCCGACTCCTCTCCTCCCGCCGTGAGCTGGGGTGAGGGGCTCTCGGGTCCCGACGGGCTGTGGCTTGTATCTTAACCCCTTTCACCAGGCACTGGGTTCTCGCAGGTGTGGATGTAGTCTGGCTGTTGTCCCGTGTCTTCTGGTCTCTCTTTTAGGGATAGTTGTATTTGTTGTATTTTCTAAAATATATATGTTTTTGTGAGGAGATTCCCACCCCCCTACTCACGCTGCCATCTTGGCTCTGCCTCTCAGACAAAATAGATTTTAAAACAAAGAAAGTCACAAGTGACAAAGAAGGACATTACATAATGATATATGGGTCAATCCAACAAGAGGATATAACCATTATAAATATCTATGCACCCAACACAGGAGCACCTACATATGTGAAACAAATACTAACAGAATTAAAATGGGAAATAGAATGCAATGCATTCATTCTCAGAGATTTCAACACACCACTCACTCCAAAGGACAGATCAACCAGACAGAAAATAAGTAAGGAGACAGAGGCATTGAATAATACATTAGAACAGATGGATCTATCAGACATCTACAGAACTCTACACCCAAAAGCAGCAGGATACACATTCTTCTTAAGTACACATGGAACATTTTCAAGAATAGATCATATACTAGGCCACTAAAAGAGCCTCAGTAAATTCAAAAAGATTGAAATTGTACCAACCAGCTTCTCAGACCACAAAGGTGTGAAACTAGAAATAAATTATGCAATGAAAATGAAAAAGCCCACAAACACATGGAGGCTTAACAACATGCTCCTAAATAACCAATGGATTAATGATCAAATAAAAACAGAGATCAAGCAATATATGGAGACAGATGACAATAATAATTCAACACTGCAATATCTGTGGGACGCAGCAAAGGCAATGCTAAGAGGGAAGTATATTGCAATACAGGCTTGCCTCAGGAAAGAAGAACAATCCCATATGAACAGTCTAAACTCACAATTAATGAAACTAAAAAAAGAACAACAAATAAGGCCCAAAGTCAGTAGAGGGAGGGACATAATAAAGATTAGAGCTGAAATAAATAAAATTGAGAAGAATAAAAGAATAGAAAGAACCAATGAAAGCAGGAGATGGTTCTTTGAGGAAATAAACAAAATAGATAAACCCTAACCAGGCTTATCAAGAAAGAAAGAGAGTCTACTCACATCAACAGAATCAGAAATGAGAAAGGAAAAATCACTATGGACACCACAGAAATACAAAGAATTATTAGAGAACTCTATGAAAAATTACATGCTAACAAACTGGATAACCTAGAAGAAAGGGACAACTTTCTAGAAAAATACAACCTTCCAAGGCTGACCCAGAAAGAAACAGAAAATCTGAACAGACCAATTACCAGCAATGAAATTGAACTGGTAATCAAAAAACTACCTAAGAACAAAATCCCTGGACCAGATGTCTTCACTGCTGAATTTTATTGTTTAGTGAAGACCTAATACCCATTCCCCTTAAAGTTTTCCAAAAAGTAGAAGAGGAGGGGATACTTCCAAACTCATTCTAGGAAGCCAGCATCACCCTGGTACCAAAACCAGCAAAGACACCACAAAAAAAGAAAATTACAGACCAATATCCCTGATGAACATAGATGCAAATACTCAACAAAATATTAACAAACCGAATTCAAAAATACATCAAAAAGATCAGCCATCACAATCAAGTAGGATTCATTCCAGGGATGCAAGGACAGTACAACATTCAAAAATCCATCAACATCATCCACTACATTAACAAAAACAAAGACAAAAACCACATGATCATCTCCACAGATGCTGAAAAAGCATTTGGCAAAATTCACCATCCATTCATGATAAAAACTCTCAAATAAATGGGTATAGAGGGCAAGTACTTCAACATAATAAAGGCCATATATGACAAACCCACAGCAAACATCATACTTAACAACAAGAAGCTAAAAGCATTTCCCCTAAGATGGGAGACAAGACAAGGATGCCCACTCCTCCCACTTTTATTCAGCATAGTTCTGGAGATCCTTGCCTTGGTTATCAAACAACAAAGAAATAAAAGGCAACCAGATTGGTAAAGAAGGAAAACTGTCACTGTTTGCAGATGACATGACATTGTACATAAAGAACCCTAAATAATCCACTCCAAAACACTAGGTCTAATATCTGAATTCAGCAAAGTTGCAGGATACAAAATTAATACACAGAAATCTGTTGCATTTCTGTACACTAATGATGAGCTAGCAGAAAGAGAAATGAGGAAAACAATTCCATTCATAATTGCATTAAAAAGAATAAAATACCTAGGAATACACCTAACCAAGAAAGCAAAAGACCTATACTCTGAAAACTACAAGACACTCATGAGAGAAATTAAAGAAGATACCAATCAATGCAAACACATCCCATGCTCATGGATAGGAAGAATTAATATTGCCAAAATGGCCATCCTGCCTAAAGCAATCTACAAATTCAATGCAATCCTTATCAGAATACCAACAGCATTCTTCAATGAACTAGAGCAAATAGTTCTAAAATTCATATAGAACCACAATAAACCCTGAATAGCCAAAGCAATCCTGAGAATGGAGAATAAAGAATATATAAATAAAGATTACACTCCCCAACTTCAAGCTCTACTGCAAAGCCTCAATAATCAAGACAATTTGGTACTGGCACAAGAACAGACCCATAGACCAATGGAACAGACTAGAGAGCCCAGATATAAACCCAAGAATATATGATCAATTAATATACAATAAAGGAGCCATGGACATAAAATGGGGAAATGACAGCCTCCTCAACAACTGGTGTTGGCAAAACTGGACAGCTACATGCAAGACAATGAAACTGGATTATTGTCTATCCCCATACACAAAAGTAAACTCGAAATGGATCAAAGGCTGAATGTATGTCATGAAACCATAAAACTCTTAGAAGCCAACATAGGCAAAAATCTCCTGAATATAAACATTAGTAACTTCTTCCTGAACTCATCTCCTTGAGCAAGGGAAACAAAAGCAAAAATGAACACATGGGACTACATCAAACTAAAAAGCTTCTGTACAGCAAAGGGCACCATCAACACAACAAAATGGCATCCTACAGTGTGGGAGAACATATTTGTAAATGACATATCTGACAAGGGGTTAACATCCAAAATATATAAAGAACTCACACACCTCAACACCCAAAAAGCAAATAACCTGATTTAAAAAATGGGTGGAGTAGAGGGGCGGAAGATGGCGGCGTGAGTAGAGCAGCGGAAATCTCCTCCCAAAACAACATATATCTATGAAAATATAACAAAGACAACCCTTCCTAGAATAAAGACCAGAGGACACAGGACATTATCAAGACCACATCCGCACCTGAGAGAACCCAGCGCCTCGCAAAGGGGGTGAGATACAAGCCCCGGCCCCGCGGGAGCCGAGCGCCCCTCCCCCCAGCTCCTGGCGGGAGAAGAGCAGGCAGAGCGGGAGGGAGACGGAGCCCCGGACTGCCGAACACCCAGCCCCAGCCATCCAGGCCAGAGTGCAGGGTGCTCGATACTAGGAAAACAGGGCAGCAAGAACAGTGAGCAGGCACTGGAGGCTGGGCGACAGAGGGCATAAGAAAAGCGCGCGACCATTTTTTTTTTGCTTTTTTGCTGTTTTGTTTTGGCGAGCGCTTTTTGGAAGTCTTAAAGGGACAGGGACCCCAATACTAGGGAAACAGGGCAGAAAGACCAGTGAGCAGAGGCCTGAGGCTGGCACCGGAGAATAAAGAAAAATGAACGACCACCTTTTTTTTTTTAATTAAAAAAATTTTTTTTTTTTTTAAATTAAAAAAATTTTTTTTCTTGTTTTTTTTTGTGGTCGGTGTTTTGTTTTGGCGGGTGCTTTTTGGAAGTCTTAAAGGGGCAGGGCGGGTCACTTAATCCAGAGGTAGGGAATCCGGGATCTCTGGGCACCCTAACCCCTGGGCTGCAGGGAGCAGGGAGGCCCCTTACGGAGAAAAATAGCCTCCCAGCAGCTCCTGCTCCAACGCGACTCCACCATTTTGGAGTAGCTGCCCGAGCCAGGCCACGCCCACAGCAACAGCGGAGATTAACTCCACAGCAGCCGGGCAGGAAGCAGAAACCCTGTCTCCCGCAGATGCCCAGCACGAGCCACTAGAGGTCGCTGTTCTCCCAGGAGAGGAGGGCCACAAACCAACAAGAAAGGAAGTCCTTCCAGCCGTCACTGGTCCCAGTTCTGCAGACTATTCCTATCACCATGAAAAGGCAAAGCTACAGGCAGACAAAGATCACAGAGACAACACCAGAGAAGGAGACAGACCTAACCAGTCTTCCTGACAAAGAATTCAAAATAAGAATCATAAACATGCTGACAGAGATGCAGAGAAATACGCAAGAAAAATGGGATGAAGTCCGGAAAGAGATCACAGATGCCAGAAAGGAGATCGCAGAAATGAAACAAACTCTGGAAGGGTTTATAAGCAGAATGGATAGAATGCAAGAGGCCATTGATGGAATTGAAATCAGAGAACAGGAACGCATAGAAGCTGACATAGAGAGAGACAAAAGGATCTCCAGGAATGAAACAATATTAAGAGAACTGTGTGACCAATCTAAAAGGAACAATATCCGTATTATAGGGGTCCCAGAAGAAGAAGAGAGAGGCAAAGAGATGGAAAGTATCTTAGAAGAAATAATTGCTGAAAACTTCCCCACACTGGGGGAGGAAGTAATCAAACAGACCACGGAAATACACAGAACCCCCAACAGAAAGGATCCAAGAAGGGCAACACCAAGACACATAATAATTAAAATGGCAAAGATCAAGGACAAGGAAAGAGTGTTAAAGGCAGCTAGAGAGAAAAAGGTCACCTATAAAGGAATACCCATCAGGCTAACATCAGACTTCTCGACAGAAACCCTACAGGCCAGAAGAGAATGGCATGATATATTGAATACAATGAAACAGAAGGGCCTTGAACCAAGGATACTCTATCCAGCACGACTATCATTCAAATATGACGGTGGGATTAAACAATTCCCAGACAAACAAAAGCTGAGGGAATTTGCCTCCCACAAACAACCTCTACAGGACATCTTACAGGGGCTGCTCTAGATGGGAGCACTCCTAAAAAGAGCACAGAACAAAACACCCAACATATGAAGAAAGGAGGAGCAGGAACAAGAAGGGAGAGAAATAAAGAATCATCAGACCATGTTTATAACAGCTCAATAAGCGAGTTAAGTTATACAGTAAGATAGTAAAGAAGCTAACCTTGAACCTTTGGTAACCACAAACTTAAAGCCTGCAATGGCAATAAGTACATACCTTTCAATAATCACCCTAAATGTAAATGGACTGAATGCACCAAACGAAAGACATAGAGTAATAAAATGGATAAAAAAGCAAGACCCATCCATATGCTGCTTACAAGAGACTCACCTCAAACCCAAAGACATGCACAGACATAAAGTCAAGGGATGGAAAAACATATTTCAAGCAAACAACAGAGAGAAAAAAGCAGGTGTTGCAATACTAGTATCAGACAAGTAGACTTCAAAATAAAGAAAGTAACAAAAGATAAAGAAGGACATTACATAATGATAAAGGGCTCAGTCCATCAAGAGGATATAACAATTCTAAATATATATGCACCCAACACAGGAGGACCAGCATATGTGAAACAAATACTAACAGAACTAAAGGGGGATATAGACTGCAATGCATTCATTCTAGGAGACTTCAACACACCACTCACCCCAAAGGATAGATCCACTGGGCAGAAAATAAGTAAGGACACGGAAGCACTGAACAACACAGTAGAGCAGATGGACCTAATAGACATCTATAGAACTCTACATCCAAAAGCAGCGGGATATACATTCTTCTCAAGTGCACATGGAACATTCTCCAGAATAGACCACATACTAGGCCACAAAAAGAGCCTCAGAAAATTCCAAAAGATTGAAATCCTACCAACCAACTTTTCAGACCACAAAGGCATAAAACTAGAAATAAACTGTACAAAGAAAGCAAAGAGGCTCACAAACACATGGAGGCTTAACAACACGCTCCTAAATAATCAATGGATCAATGACCAAATCAAAATGGAGATCCAGCAATATATGGAAACAAATGACAACAACAACACTAAGCCCCAACTTCTGTGGGACACAGCAAAAGCAGTCTTAAGAGGAAAGTATATAGCAATCCAAGCATATTTAAAAAAGGAAGAGCAATCCCAAATGAATGGTCTAATGTCACAATTATCGAAATTGGAAAAAGAAGAACAGATGAGGCCTAAGGTCAGCAGAAGGAGGGACATAATAAAGATCAGAGAAGAAATAAATAAAATTGAGAAGAATAAAACAATAGCAAAAATCAATGAAACCAAGAGCTGGTTCTTCGAGAAAATAAACAAAATAGATAAGCCTCTAGCCAGACTTATTAAGAAGAAAAGAGAGTCAACACAAATCAACAGTATCAGAAACGAGAAAGGAAAAATCACGACGGACCCCATGGAAATGCAAAGAATTATTGGAGAATACTATGAAAACCTATATGCTAACAAGCTGGGAAACCTAGGAGAAATGGACAACTTCCTAGAAAAATATAACCTTCCAAGATTGACCCAGGAAGAAACAGAAAATCTAAACAGACCAATTACCAGCAACGAAATTGAAGAGGTAATCAAAAAACTACCAAAGAACAAAACCCCCGGGCCAGATGGATTTACCTCGGAATTTTATCAGACATACAGGGAAGACATAATACCCATTCTCCTTAAAGTTTTCCAAAAAATAGAGGAGGAGGGGATACTCCCAAACTCATTCTATGAAGCTAACATCACCCTAATACCAAAACCAGGCAAAGACCCCACCAAAAAAGAAAACTACAGACCAATATCCCTGATGAACGTAGATGCAAAAATACTCAACAAAATATTAGCAAACCGAATTCAAAAATACATCAAAAGGATCATACACCATGAACAAGTGGGATTCATCCCAGGGATGCAAGGATGGTACAACATTCGAAAGTCCATCAACATCATCCACCACATCAACAAAAAGAAAGACAAAAACCACATGATCATCTCCATAGATGCTGAAAAAGCATTTGACAAAGTTCAACATCCATTCATGTTAAAAACTCTCAGCAAAATGGGAATAGAGGGCAAGTACCTCAACATAATAAAGGCCATCTATGATAAACCCACAGCCAACATTATATTGAACAGCGAGAAGCTGAAAGCATTTCCGCTGAGATCGGGAACTAGACAGGGATGCCCACTCTCTCCACTGTTATTTAACATAGTACTGGAGGTCCTAGCTACGGCAATCAGACAAAATAAAGAAATACAAGGAATCCAGATTGGTAAAGAAGAAGTTAAACTGTCACTATTTGCAGATGACATGATACTGTACATAAAAAACCCTAAAGACTCCACCCCAAAACTACTAGAACTGATATCGGAATACAGCAAAGTTGCAGGATACAAAATCAACACACAGAAATCTGTGGCTTTCCTATATACTAACAATGAACCAACAGAAAGAGAAATCAGGAAAACAACTCCATTCACAATTGCATCAAAAAAAATAAAATACCTAGGAATAAACCTAAACAAAGAAGTGAAAGACTTATACTCTGAAAACTACAAGTCACTCTTAAGAGAAATTAAAGGGGACACTAACAGATGGAAACTCATCCCATGCTCGTGGCTAAGAAGAATTAATATCGTTAAAATGGCCATCCTGCCCAAAGCAATATACAGATTTGATGCAATCCCTATGAAACTACCAGCAACATTCTTCAATGAACTGGAACAAATAATTCAAAAATTCATATGGAAACACCAAAGACCCCGAATAGCCAAAGCAATCCTGAGAAAGAAGAATAAAGTAGGGGGGATCTCACTCCCCAACTTCAAGCTCTACTATAAAGCCATAGTAATCAAGACAATTTGGTACTGGCACAAGAGCAGAGCCACAGACCAATGGAACAGACTAGAGAATCCAGACATTAACCCAGACATATATGGTCAATTAATATTTGATAAAGGAGCCATGGACATACAATGGCAAAATGACAGTCTCTTCAACAGGTGGTGCTGGCAAAACTGGACAGCTACATGTAGGAGAATGAAACTGGACCATTGTCTAACCCCATATACAAAAGTAAACTCAAAATGGATCAAAGACCTGAATGTAAGCCATGAAACCATTAAACTCTTGGAAGAAAACATAGGCGAAAACCTCTTAGACATAAACATGAGTGACCTCTTCTTGAACATATCTCCCCGGGCAAGGAAAACAACAGCAAAAATGAGTAAGTGGGACTATATTAAGCTGAAAAGCTTCTGTACAGCAAAAGACACCATCAATAGAACAAGAAGGATCACTACAGTATGGGAGAATATATTTGAAAATGACACATCCGATAAAGGCTTGACGTCCAGAATATATAAGGAGCTCTCACGCCTCAACAAACAAAAAACAAATAACCCAATTAAAAAATGGGCAGAGGAACTGAAGAGACAGTTCTCCAAAAAAGAAATACAGATGGCCAACAGGCACATGAAAAGATGCTCCACATCGCTAATTATCAGAGAAATGCAAATTAAAACTACAATGAGGTATCACCTCACACCAGTAAGGATGGCTGCCATCCAAAAGACAAACAACAACAAATGTTGGCGAGGCTGTGGAGAAAGGGGAACCCTCCTACACTGCTGGTGGGAATGTAAGTTAGTTCAGCCATTGTGGAAAGCAGTATGGAGGTACATCAAAATGCTCAAAACAGACTTACCATTTGACCCAGGAATTCCACTCCTAGGAATTTACCCTAAGAACACAGCAATCAAGTTTGAGAAAGACAGATGCACCCCTATGTTTATTGCAGCACTATTTACAATAGCCAAGAATTGGAAGCAACCTAAATGTCCATCAATAGATGAATGGATAAAGAAGATGTGGTACATATACACAATGGAATACTACTCAGCCATAAGAAAAGGGCAAATCCAATCATTTGCAGCAACATGGATGGAGCTGGAGGGTATTATGCTCAGTGAAACAAGCCAAGCGGAGAAAGAGAAATACCAAATGATTTCACTTATCTGTGGAATATAAGAACAAAGGAAAAACTGAAGGAACAAAACAGCAGCAGAATCACAGAACTCAAGAATGGACTAACAGGTACCAAAGGGAAAGGGACTGGGGAGGATGGGTGGGTAGGGAGGGATAAGGGGGGGAGAAGTAGGGGGGTATTAAGATCAGCATGCATGGGGGGGTAGGAGAAAAGGGAGGGCTGTACAACACAGAGAAGGCAAGTAGTGATTCTACAACATTTTGCTATGCTGATGGACAGTGACTGTAAAGGGGTTTATAGGGGAGAGCCTAGTAAACATAATATTCGTCATGTAAGTGTAGATTAGTGATAGAAAAAAAAAAAGGGCAGTTCTTGTGTGGTAACCTCCAACGAGTTCTACACAAGGGTATAAAGGGCATATAAAAGTGTAGGCAAAGGGTCTGTTTGTGTTTATACAGAGGATCAAAGCCTAATTGGGCTACCCCGAAAATGAACTAAGATACGATATGAAAAAGAACTTCCAACATCTGCACTCTCTGGAAGACTCATGCCAGAAGATGATCATCAAAAAACCCCAACAAAGATCCACGCGCTGCTACAGCTGTAGATGCACTCATCCCACCAGTTCCTGGACTTGCCATGGGAATGAGGAAGGAGATATCTAAGCTGGCCTGTGCATACAGTAAAACAACAAAATTGGACTGGATCTATACTGTTGGAACTCAATCAAGAATTTGGAGAAGTGCAAATTGTAGCACTCCAAAGTCTTACAACTACAAACTATTTACTGTTAAAAGAACATATGGCATGTGAACAGTCCCCAGGAATGGGTTGTTTTAATTTGTCTGATTTCTCTCAGACTGTTCAAGTTCAGTTGGACAATATCCACCATATCATAGATAAGTTTTCACAAATGCCTAAGGTGCCTAACTGGTTTTCTTGGTTTCACTGCAGATGGCTGGTAATTACAGATATGCTTTGGTTATGTAACTATACTCCTATTATGTTAATGTGTGTGTGCAATTTAAGTAGTAGCTTAAAACCTGTACATGCTGAAGTTACTCTACAAGAAGATATATCAAAGAAATAATCAATCTTCCCATGTTTTCTTCCACCTGCTACTTCTATAGCTTTTCTTCTTCCTTCCTAATTACAACCCTTAAATAGAATTCGTGCCTCATATCAAATTTACCGAGTATCATAATTCTTCCAAGTGGTAAAGATACCTCAAGACAAATGCTGGGCATAGAAGCCACAGGGCATAAATATGCAAAGAAGTAAAAAGCTAAATTTTTCAAACAATAAGGCTTCTCTCTCACTTACCAACTTCACATTTCCCTGTATGGCCCTGGAAGATGACTGGTTAGCCAGAGACGGGTAAGATTCCTCAAGGGAGGAACAACCTAAGACAGGCACAGTCGCAGGGGGGCCATCAGGTGAGAAATTGGGGATCAACAGAGGTGAGGCTTAGAACCTCAGCCCCCTGTTCTGAGAGAAATGTTCTGCATACGTGGATGTTTTATTGCCCTGGTCTAGCTTGGATTAACACATAGTCTACAGGCACACACCTGATCATCTACATGTGCTCTCTTACAACACTAAACTATGTTTTCTACCTTTATCTTGTATCTACCTACCACTTCAGCATTTTATTAAAAATAATAATAATAAAGAGAGAAATGTGGTATCCACATATAAATCAAGTATAAAAACCAAATGAATATTCATATTTGAACTGACTGTTTAGAGTTCATAATGCATGAGCAAAACCGAAAGTTTCTGTGATGACTGCCCTTGTACTGTTCACTATGTAAGTTATTCATTATGTAAGAATTTGTTCTACATGTAAAAACTTGTTTGTTATGCCTCAGAAGATTGGAGACTGACAAAAATTAGGCTTGGGGTGGATTAATGATTGTGCATTGAGCATTGACTCCCCTATGCAGAATTTTATTGTCGTTAACAACCATTTGATCAATAAATATGAGAGATGCCCTCACAAAAAAAAAAAAAAAAAAAAAAAGGACAGACTTCCAATGGTAAAATAAAAACCGGGATGTAATGTATAGCATAAGGAATATAGTCAAGATATTGTAACAGCCTGGTAGGGTGATAGCTGGAACCTAGAATTATGTATATAAATGTTCTACCACTGTGTTGTACACTTGAAACTCATGTAATGTAATACTGTGTGTCAACTACCCTTCAATAAAAAATAATTATTTAAAAAAAAAAAATGGGTGGAGGATATAAACAGACAATTCTCCAAAGAAGAAAATTCAGATGGCCAACAGGCACATGAAAAGGTGCTCCACATCACTAATGATCAGGGAAATGCAAATAAAAACCACAATGAGATATCAACTCACACCAGTAAGGATTGCCAGTATTGAAAAGACTAAGAGCAACAAATGCTAGTGAGGATGTGGAGAAAGGGGAACCCTCCTACTCTGCTGGTGGGAATGTAAGCTAGTTCAACAATTGTGAAAAGCAATTTGGAGGTTCCTCAAAAAACTAAAAATAGAAATACCATTTGACCTGGGAATTCCACTCCTAGGAATTTACCCAAAGAATATGATTTCTCAGATTCAAAAAGACATATGTGCCCTTATGTTTATTGCAGCACTATTTACAATAGCCAAGATATGGAAGCAACCTAAGTGTCCATCAGTAGATGAATGGATAAAGAAGAGGTGGTACATATACACAATGGAATACTATTCAGCCATAAGAAAGAAACAAATCCTACCATTTGCAACAACATGGATGGGGATGGAGGATATTGTGCTCAGTGAAAGGTGCCAGGCAGAGAAAGACAAGTACCAAATGATTTCCCTCATTTGTGGAGTCTAACAATGAAGCAAAACTGAAGTAACAAAACAGCAACAGACTCACAGACTCCAAGAAGGGAATAGCGGTTACCAAAGGGGAGGGTTTGGGAGGGCAAGTTGGTAGGGAGGGAGAAGGGGATTGAGGGGTATTATGATTGGCACACATGGTGTGGGGGGGATCATGGGGAGGACAGTGTAGCACAGAGAAGGCAAATAGTGACTGTGTGGCATCTTACTATACTCTTGGGCAGTGACTGCAATGGTGTATGGGGGGGACATGATAACATGGGTGAATGTAGTAACCACATTGTTTTTTCATGTGAAACCTTCCTAAGAGTGTGTATCAATAATACTTTAATAAACAAACAAATAAATAAAAGACCATTAACAACATTACAGAAGCTCCTATGCTTCTTCCTAGTCACTCCCTAAAGGTAACAACTATCTTTACTTCAATAGCATAGATAAATTTTGCCCATTTTAAATTCTATTGAAATGGATTATGCAATATGTACTTTTGTGTGTGCCTCTTTTAATTATTATGTTTGTGAGATTTATTGCATATGCTTGTGTGTTATTCAGATTTCATACACAGTACCTCATTGTGTGACTATATCACTGTTTATCTATGCTGCTATTGGTGGGCATTTGGGCAGTTCCCACTTTATGGGTATTACACATTGGGCTCCTCTACAATCAAAGATCACCTTAACTTTGGTGATCACATATATAAATTTCTCATGAGTATATGCCCAGGAGCAGAACTGCTGTGTTGTAGGATATATTTAAGTTCAGGTTTTATAGTTAGCTGAAAAGTTTGCTAAAGTCATTGTATCAATTTACACTCTAACAGTCTTTACAGACTGTTGGTATTTTTTGTCTTTTCCATTTTAGCCCCTCTGCCTAGTGTGTATGTGGTATTGCACTGTAGTTTTCATCTTCATTCTGGATGACTAGTGAAACATATCGCTTTTTCCTATGGTTATTGGTCATTTGGATACCTTCCTTTGTGAATTTTCTGTTCAATTGTTTTGCTCGTTTTTCTACTCAGTTCTCTTTTTCTTCCATACTGATTCATAGGAGTTTTAAGTATCTGTTTGGTATGAGTCTTTCATAGATATACAAAATGTTTTGAGGGTTGCCTTTTCCCTTTACTGTGTCTTTCCATGTGAAAGTTCTCAATCTTAATATTCTCCAATTTATCAACTGTTTTTCTTTTATGACTAGCAATTTTTGCATCCTGTTTAAAAAAAATCTTTGCCTACTACAAGGCCATAGATATTTTCTCCTGTTTGCCTCTGAGAGCATTATTGTGTTGCATCTCATACTTAGGTCTACAGTCTACATGGAGTTAATTTCTTATACGGTGTGAGGTAAAGATCAAAATACATTTTTTCCATGTGGATATACAATTTACACCGGGTAAGTTTTTATACTGAGGTAAGATCAGCAGACATTTTAAAGAATCCAGCATGGGATATGTAGATATATAAAACCTGTTTAATCCAAAAGATACCATTAGAGGAGAAGGAAGTGAGTCTTCACATTTATATGATTGGACTGAAAGCTTTGCATAACGGTCTTCTAAGACGAGGCTAAGTCTTCCTCCTCAATCTAATGGCCTCCCACCTTCCACACAAGATATTAGTTTTGGTGACTAATTGTGGCTCCTCAAGCACAACATGCTTTTTTATGCTTTCATGCTTTTGCACATGCTATTCTTTGCATACGATACCTTCCCTATTCCCTGTTAACCCCCTGATACTTCTTCAAGACTGTTTTCTAACACTCCCTTATGTATGAAGGTCTCTAATTCTGTTCCCACATCAGTTAGTTTCACCGATCACATATTTTTCCTGCTTTTGTGATAGCAATTATCTTACCCTATCTTAATTAACTCTATACCTCACTCTTTGAAGGCAGAGACTATTACGTATCTTGGTATCTCCACCATTCATTACAATGATTGGCCCATACAAGATAACTTCATTTGTTTTGTTGATTAATGATTTTTAAAAATCAGACTAATATGAATGCCATCAGTAGGAGCATTAGAAGATGGAAATGGTGCCATGTGTCTTATAAAGTAGAAAAGATTACACATAAGATCTATGGTCACTTTTTCAATGGAAGGGGAAACTAAGAGGGGCAGGGGAGAAATAGCAGAGACAAAGGAAAGTGACTTCTGTTTTTATCCAAGATGGAGTAACAACCACCATAAATTTCTGTAAAATTAATAAAACATGCAAGACAACTATTTTCAAACATTGGCAAAAAGACAGTACAGGAATGTGGGAAATAAGAGCTTATATATGAGGTGAGCCCGTGTTTACTGTACTCTTTACATGGGGGAAAGTTTCCTGACCATGACACAGGAAGGTGAAGCCCCAGAAAAACAGGACGGACCTGCTGAGGTGAGGAGACGGAGACTAACGTTTGACACCGATGAAGGAGCTGGAATTTGCAGAGCAGAGTCCTGAAGTGGAAGCTGCTTCACAAATGGAGTCTCCAGAAGTGTGTAAGAGAAACCCTGTGTGTGCTTGGTTAAAAGCTGGACTCTACTAAACAGGGAAAGAGTCTACAAGGCCGAACAGAAAAGAATTACTAAGCCATGGAGACATACTCAAGGTGGAATGGGTATATTCAAAGTCACACAGCAAGTTAATTCTCAGGAAAAAACTCACCATTCTTTCAAGGAAGACCTAACTCAGATCCACTAAAACATGTCACCTACCATGCCCAGTATACAATAAAAGTTTATTAGATATGAAAAGAAACAGCAAAATATGACTCATAATCAAGAAGAAACCCATCCATAGAAATAGGCGCTGAGATGACTCAGATGTTGGAATAACAGTCAAGAACTTTAAAGCAGCTATTATAAATGTATTCAAAGACAAATAAAAATATGTTCTTCTGAGTAAACAGATAGTAAATCTCAGGGGAAAACAGAAGCTACAGAAAGAACTAAATGGAAATTCTGTAACTAAAAAGTGTAATATCTGAAATGGAAAATTAACTTGATGAGCTGTACAATAGAAAGAGCAGAAAATAGTTACTGACCTTTAAGACAAGACAATAACAATCATCCAATAATAAGATCACATATTTTAAAAATTGAAAAAATTAACAGAGCCTCAGTGACCTAAGGGACAATAGTAAGCATTGTGATGTGACACTTGTGTGATTGCTATACCAGAAATAGAGGAGTCTCAGAATGAAAATTTCCTAAATTTAATGAAAAACAGATTGAAGTTCAACAAACAATACACAGGATAAATGCAGAAAAACCATAACCAGGCACATTATATTCAAACTCCTGAACATGAAAAATGAAAATCCTAAAATAGGTAGAGAAAAATGACACATTTTATATATAGAAAAACAATGATATGAATGTTAGCCAACTTATGAAAAACAGAGGAAACCAGAAGACAATAAGGTAATATCTTTTCAGTGCTGAAAGATATGTTGGCAAACCAGGATTTTATATCCAGCAAAATATATCTTTTAGCTATTAGGATGTAACAAAGACACCATCAATAAACAAAAGTCGAGACTCTGTCAGCAACAACCTGCATTACAATAAATCCTAATGGAATTTCCTCAGACTAAATGGATTGACCCACATAGAAACTCAGAACTATAGGAAGGAAGGAATAGCACCAGAAATGGTGAATATGAGGGTAAAAATAAAAGTTTAGATTTGTTTCCTTCTCTTATTTTCCTTAGAAATTAGAAGAGAGAAAAGGAACAAAGAGTAATGAGGTAAAAACCATATACAGTCAGAGAAGCTTAGAATCAAATCCCAGGCTGCGACTTATAAACCATATAAGTTACTTAACTTCTCTGAACCATTTTCCTCATCCATTACTAGTTAATAATATTTACCTTTGTCTAGTTGTTAAAAAATTGGGGAGAATATTCATAGAATGCTTAGCACAGTGTCTGGGGCAGAGTGGGCATTCAGTGAAAAGAGCTGTCACTTTTGTTGATATTAGGTATTACATAAGAGTCAAAAATTGAAGTTCATTACATTGATCAAGTTACTTAATCTATGATAACCTACTATAATTTCTTAAAACTGAGAAAACCATGGTCCTATATTATGAGATTGTTGCAGGAATAAGTGAAATAGTACATTTAAGACATTGAGCAAAATGACTGACATATAAAAATAAGCAATAAATATTTGTTATTAAAAAAAACCCAGAAGTTCAGAACTGTCTTGCCTAAATCAAGGGTGTCTAAAGTTTTAATGACTTTTCCGATTCTTTTACATTTCCCTTTTTTTCTAAACTAAAAATCACAAAAGCTCCTAGTATTCATATTGGTTTGATCACTTTAGGTGTACATGTTCAGGGACATTAAATTTCAGAGCCATCACTCATTCCAAGTATTGCAAATCCCAATCCTACTACTGTGCTTAAAAATCTCTAAAAAGCATGTGCCTCAGACACAAATTGATTCTAAAGGCTCACGGGCCTTCCTCAAGGGCTCAAGCAGCAGTGGATTCTGCACTAGCTCCCAAACTTGGTCTTCTGCTCACCACCTTCAAAATTGTTGCCGTTATGCATTCACTATTTTTCTAGCTAATTTCAAAAGGCTATTTGGGGTACTACTATCTGTGGAGTAGTAGTATCACTGACCATAAATAGAAAATATACATAAATAGTAGAATTAAAACAAAAGTGTTGTTACGATTTAGCTACAAACCATTGCTTTCCAGGGGCCCTGATCTGAGGCTTGTTCCACCTTTGTGGAAAGTGAGAAAGAGAAAGGACTTGATTAACAAATGTTACAGAGGTGCCAACACACTAACTCCTGAGACTCTCTTTGTTGAAATCATAAGGAATGAAACAATTTAAAAGGGAATAACTTTCTCAACATGCAATTCAGTTTTATTCATGATCTGTTCCTAGGCTTTTAACCCCTCATATATAAAAAATGGAGATAATGAAGGCCCCTACTTCACAGGTTTGGGGTAAATGATAAGCAAAATAATATGTAAGGCTTTAGCACAGTGCTAGGCACATAGATGACACTCAAGAAATAATTTAAAACTATAATTTTAAATACATGCACACTCATCCACATTCTTCTTGTTCATGGAGAAAACACAAATGGGCTTCTGGTTACTTACCTTTCATTTGCATATTGAAATTGGGGGTGGAGGCACACTCCTTTGAAGAGGAAGTCACCATGGTCTAGAATTTTAACTTGTTAGACTTTCTTTTTAAAATTCTGAACTAAATATAGAAATAAGGTCCATTACTAAAAGACATTAAGACTAGCATTCCCTACCCTAAAGGGTTTCTGCATCCATCTTTCTACTCTACTACTCTGCTTGAGGGAGAGACGGACTTGTATTTTTTCAGCCTCTCTCTCCTTTCTCTCTCTTTCTCATTCTCTCATTTTTCTCCTTTCTCTCTCATGCAGCCCACCACCACAATGAGCATTTAATTAATGCTTGTGTATTGTGGAAATCCCCTGAAGACAGGAGCCCCAACTCTATCTCAGTTTCAAAATACCTTGTAAGAGGGAAAGCATGACTATGTGGTGCTGGTCATTTGTCTAGTTTAATAATAAAAACTTTGATCCTCTTGAAAATAATTTCTAGCAGCAAGTTAACCTTTTTTGTACATTTGAGTTTAGAACTTCAAAAAATTAAGACCATAAACTTCTGGACATTATGATACATTTACTCCTGGTAGAAGAATCTAAAACCCACTGCATTTAATACTGTATCTTTTTCCTCCACTGACATGAGCTGTTAATTACTCGTACATTTTGCCATGAAGTACAAGCAGCATAAAAGGAGAATGTTGTCAAATCGCCACCATACATCAGACATGGCGCTTTTTCATCAGATCTTTACACTCCATCAAATATGTTAATATTTATGGAGTGTTTATAGAAGAAATCTGTTAGAATTAATAAATAATAAAGCTAATGTCTTTTTTTAATGTAAATCAAGAATCTCATCAGAAAGTTGCCCATAATTTACTGCAGCAATATAAAACCAGAAAAGCAGTAACAGGCTGGATTATATTCCATTATTCAGAACATCTAATTACCACCAAAGTGTTCCTTATTTTGTTTTGTTTTATTTTTTAAAATGAAATAAAATGTTCTGGCAACTCTAACTTGTAGGACTCCTTTCATCAACTTGCATGGGAAAGTAAGTGATTATATACATGTAGCAATTCACACTAAGAGATTTTCTTTCCCTTTGATTTGAGCCTGAGATATTATATTTGCTATTATATTATTCAGGATATAGTATCTATATTCCAAATTGAGACTTATTTTCTTTGTGCTATTTTATCAGTTTTTAGGATTAAGATAATGGGAGCTTCTTGATTACGCAAACTTCTATTTATATTCCTAAGTAACACATTGATTGAATATTCTGTGAGTGACTTTATCCTTAGTGATACAAATCCTTCTACGGCTCAAAAATTCCTGGAAGAGGGAAGAGAAATATAATGCCTGAAATAATTATCTTCAGCATCAAAAGAGAAGGTAAGTAAAAATAATAAAAGTTGTTGATGCAAACATTTTTTTCTGTAGCAATGATAAAAGGATTTCACTGTATACTGGTAGGCCTACGCTCTAGTTAACTTTAGTTTTTCTCCTCTTGGTTCAAAAATATAATTTCTCTTTCTCTAGATTATTTAAGACTTGTTTCAATGATAATTATGTTTGTAAGAAGAAGGGAGTTAGTTTTCTGTTCAAAACACATTGTCAAACCTCTGTCTTAATAACTTAACTGGACCAGTTGCAGAGCTGATGTGGGTTGAATATACTGAGGTTTGTGAGTCATATGGGTAGGAAAAAAGATGAGAATTTCTTCCAAACTATGGCTAAGAAAGGAACAGTAATTTCAATACTAGCCAGTACTTACGTTTTTTTCATTTTTATTTTTGTTTCAAATCTTTGCTTTCAATAAGCAACTTAGTTAACCAATACATTGGGTTGTTTTTTGACTTGTGCAAAGTATTCATTTCACAGGTTTTTGTTGTTTCATATTTTTACTAGTTCTAACTATTTTAAATGAATGTTTTATGGACAGCATCTGTTGGATGGTGGTTTTTAATCCATTCTGTCAATCTCTGCCTTTTAATTGCTGTATTTAGATTCATTTACATTTAAGGTAATTATTGATATGTCAGGACCTAAGTATTTTTCAAGTGTGTTCATGAATGCCATTTCAAGATATTAATGTGAGATTAAGGGTTGAGAGGAACGATCTGCTCAGTCAGATAAGAATTTCAGGTTGACTTATAAATCACATTGTACCACCCACCGATATTACAGCCTTCACCCAGCCGTGCTCTGAGATGACACCCTTGGCTTATATGGTGAGATGCTTTAAGAAACTTCTAAACAAACCCACTCCTTCATTTATTATAGGGAGGTTTTTGAGTAAATCATCCACTATATTCAGTGTCTACTCTATAAACAGCAAATTCAAATTTTACTTAAGGCTTCACAAGAAAGTTTTTTCTTCTGAGGAATGAAAATGGATTTTCTGTGGGAAAAATTATTTTGGAAATAGTAATGTTTCACTTTTAGCTTTGGCTTCCAGGAATATCAACACCAACTTTTTTAACCTTAAAATTATACTCTTATCATTGATTTACCACACTTATCCCTTATGTTATTGTGGTTTCTTTATTTTACTTGTACATTATAGGCACCATAAGAGTGTTATTGTTGTTTTAGGCTGTCAATAATCTTTTACATATACTCATATATGTGCCTTTTTAAGAGTTCTTTCCTCCTTCTTGTAGTTTTGTCCTTTAAAGTGGAAATATTTTCCTGAAGGCTGAGGAATTTTTTATCCTTTCAACTGTAGAATATTTTGGATTATTTAAAATATATAAGTTTTGCTGCTATGAACATTTGGGATCTCTCTTAAGACATATTTTTTCTCTTAGATAAATACCTGAGAGTGGAATTCCTATATCTTACAGTAAGTAAATGTGTATTTAACTAAATAAAAATGTACCACAGTGTTTTCCAGAATTGCCCCAGTTTACATTCCCATCGACAATGTATGAGAGTTAGATGGCTGCATGTGTTTCTATTGGCTATCTTTTCTCTTGATTATGGATCACATTTTCCCGCTCCTTCTCATGTGTCACATTTTTATTATATGTTAGACCTCATATAAAAGAAGTGTGAGATTGTAAGTTGGTATTAACTTCCCATTGTCAGAGAAGTTGTTTGAAAGGCTAATCACCTGGATTCAATCAGAAATTAAGATGAGTGTTGACTGGGTTGTTAACTAAGTTCGTTTTAGTCCACCTCTGATTTCAATTATCTTGAGGGTAGGAAACTGTTTGGTGGCCACTGATGTCTGTTTCTTTAGCAGAATGTTTACTTTCTACATACTATTCTTCCCAGTCAAGTCCCCAACCAGAGTTTTGTGCCAGTAGTCAACAAAAGTCCTGTGGAGGAAAACAAATGGACAGAAAAAACTAACTCCTTGACTTACCCCACTTTTGGTAACTATATTATGTTAATATAGTTTATGCATTTTAATTTCTCCCAGTTCTTATCCCCTAGTCCATTTGTATTTCAAATCCCTGATTTCTTTTCTATTATATTTTACTTCTTACATTCTTTTGAGTTGCTTCAAATGGCTGTCAACCAAGACAGACAGGGTCTAAATATATAAATAATTAAAGTTAATCTAAGGTTACTGCACTAATTGCATCATGTCACAGTTTCTAAAGGTGTTCTTTAAGGTCTTCAATCTTCTCAAAGAAACTACAATAGAAAATAATTTTTTTTCCCAATCAATCTTGGTTTTTCAAGATCCTCACTGGAGTCTCAAGGGTGCGACAAGAACCAACCTACAATTTATTAGTAGAATCTTCAATAGATGAGCAATTGTTGGCTACTGAATTGAATTCATTTTTCTGAGCCAGTCTCTTTAATGAGAAAAATGAAGGAAATAAAATGGGACATTTAAAAAGTAATAGAAATCTTGAATATAATAACTACTGAAAAAAGGCAATTAAGGAACACTTTTAAAATTTTTAATAGAAATAAGTGAGAATGTTCAAATGACAGACATCCAAAGGAAAGAAGGAAATTCATTAAATTTAACTGTTGTATTACTCCTATCTTCCCTAAATCATGAAAAACATTTCTTTTTAAAAAATATTGTAAATAATTATCTGTGAGTTTATTAACAAATAATATGAATTAATATTGCTTCCTTGTGTTCCTAATTAAATATCCTTTTGCCATCATATAGTCCCATAATGTAGTCAGAATTATATGATCATGTTTCATTACATGGAGAAATGGGAAAATGTCAGACCAGAAAGTTATTTTCAATTGCTTAAGGAGGCTTATAAAAAGGGAGACGGCACAGTAATGGACACTGTGCAATCCACATCTCTAAGACAGCTCTTTTCAACCACCATCTTATGCTTCTATACAATATGCAGAAACATAGTCTGTGTAGAGATCTATGCAGCCTGATGATCCTTATAAAATTTTCAAGGATCACATATTAAGAGAGAAAACTACTCTAAAATGCAGTCAGAATCATTGGGAAGTAAAGGCAACTTGCCGTTTACTTCCAGCTACATGCAAGTGTTCCTTGCACTGGCCAGTAAAATTTTTCCCAGACTTCCGTTTCAGAGCAGGGAAAACTGGGGTTGCAGGGGGAAGTGGAGTATTGGGGTAGTGAGCCTGAACAAAGTCTTCATGTTTGATGACCTTTTTATCGGCTGATTTGAATACAGTAATCTCTTTCCTTTGCTAAGAATTTCTTAATCAGTCATCTATCTATATTAGTAGGGAGTTCAGTGTTGTTCTCTAAAGGCTTCTATTTATTTGGAAGTGCTGGAGAGTCAGGTAACAGGGTCGCTCTTGAGCACCAGTCCTGTGCAATCCCATACCTACCTGGAGCCATACTGTGCAGGATGTTTTGTGTGAGCAAAGCACCAAGACCATAGATGACCTTGCTTCGTGGTGACTTTGTGCTGGCATATGGACCTCATGTTGTATTATCCCAGTCTATTAGGCAGGTTCTAGTAACATTGCATCTGAAAGAGAATTGTGTCTATGAGGTTTTCTAGAGTATGCGTCTTTCCCCCAGAAAGCTCAATGTCCCCTATGTCAAACACCTACCTCCTTTCCTACTGTGAGTTCTCTGGGATGGGCAGTCTTTGTCAGGTGAAAAGAAATCCTGCAGTATTTGCTCCAGGGATTTACCTTATGCTTACATAGCTACAGCAAGCCTTCAAGAAGAGACTTGTGAATCCCTCTAAACAAGGAAGCAACTAAAAATTTCACTTACTAAAAAGAATCCCCAGTGCTTGTCCATACTAGAGATGGGCACCCTTAGAAAAAAGTGGGGAAAAGTTTGCCCTTGGTGTTCCCATTCCTCTCCATGCAATATACCCATCCCAATAAGGCTTTGCTCTGTAGGGTCTGTCTTGCCTATTTTCTCAGTCTACTTACTCTCCCTGGTCAGTTCCTTCCAGTCTCCTGGCATCAGGTACTGTTCAATGTATGTGTGTGCCTAATTCCCAAATCTGACTCGCCACCTGAGATGCCACACCTAGTTCTTCTAAACACCTCTACCTGGATGTGTCACAGACATCTCAGACCCACACAGATGAACTCTCCTGTGCTCCTTATCAGTCCATGGCACCCCGGTCCATCCATGGCTGGAGCCAGACACCTGGGAGCCATCTTTGATTTCTACAAGTCCCTCAGGCCACATCAATTCTATTTCCTAAACATCTCTCAAGCCACCTTCTAATGTCAGATAACTGCCATTATATTTTCCTAGGTTACCATTATCTCTTGGTTGGTTGACCCCAACAAACCCTTAGCTGGTGACCAAACTACCTGCTTTGTCTCTCTTTAATGATCTTCCACCTTGCAGTCGAAATGATCCTTTCAAAATGAAATCTGACCTCCCACCCCACAACAGTCTCTATGATACCTAATACTTGTTCTGAATTCCCTAAGGATAATGTCAAAATTCTGAAACAAACCTACACAGCACATTTTGATCTGGCCCTCGCCACTGCCTCCTCCTCCTGCCTTCTCTCTCGCTCCCTCTCTCCCTCCCTCCCGTCATCCTTCCCCCTCCGCGCCGGATCTTTGTGAGCAAATTAGAATCCTCTTTCTTCTGCTGCCTCCAGGCCTTTGAACATATGTTCGTTCTGTCAAAGGACTTTTCCTCACTCTTTTTGCCTAACAAACTCTTACACACCATTCAAGCTCATCTTAAATGTCACTTGCCTGGGGTGCTTTCTTTGTCCTCTTTCTCCCAGATTAGGTTAGGTGCCCCTCCTAGAGGCAGGTGTTCCCCTGATCAAGGCACTTGCCATCTTTTATTAATTAATCCAGTAAATATTTGTCAGGTGTCTGTTATACTCTAGGCACCAGAGAGATACAAGATTCATTGTAGAGATTTTTAAAAACAGTAATAAGATGGATTAAAACTTGGTTTTCTTTCCAGTATCACCATGTGCCAGCAATTTGAACAGTGTCAATAATAAATACTCCTCCCTGAAATTCTTTTGTTTTCTTTCCTTTTTTTTTATAACAGCTTTATTCACATACCACACAATTCACTCACTGAAAGTGTGTGAATTCAATGGTTTTTAGTATATTCGTAGAGTTGGGCAACTATCACTACAATGAATTTTAGAACATTTTCATCATTTTCCCAGAAAAAAACCCTGCGTTCTTAAGCTATTACCCTCTCAGTATGCCCAATGCAAGGCAACTACTAATCCGCTTTCCGTCCCTACAGATTTACCAATTCTGGACATTTCATACAAATGGAGTCATAAAATACATAGCCCTTTGTGTCTGGCTTATTTTACTTAACACAATATATTCGAGGTTCATCCATATTATAGCATAAGTACTTCATTCCTTTCTTTCCAATTTTTATATATTTTTTTTTACTTAAGTTAGATGATGTAATGATTTGATGTACATCTACATAATGAAATGATTATTGCAATCAAGTTAATTAACATGTCATATCCTCACATAATTTCCACTTCCTTCGGGTGATGAGAGCACCTGAAATCTGCTCTTAGCATTTTTCCAGTATTCAGTACAGTATTATCAACTATAGTCATCATGGTGTACATTAGATTTCTAGACTTACCTATCCTACATAGGTACAACTTTGTACCCTTTGACAAATACCTCCCCATCCTCCTCCCCCACAGTCTAGCCCCTGGTAGCCACCATTCTACTCTCTGCTTCTGTGATTCCACATATAAATGAAATCATGCAATATTTGACTTTTTTGTGCCTGGCTTATTTACTTAGCATAATGTCTTTCAGGTCCATCCATGTTATCAAAAGTGGCAGAGTTCCTTTCTTTTTTAAGGCTGCATAATATTCCATTGTATGTAATACCACATTTTCTTTATCTTCATTCACTGATGGACATTTAAGTTGTTTCTACCTCTTGGTTATTATGAATAATGCTGCAATGCTCATGGCAGTATAGATAGCTCTTTGGTATCTTGCTTTTATTTCCTTTGAATATATACCCAGAAGTGGGAAGCTTGGATTATATGGCAGTTCTATTTTTTACTTTTTAGGAAACCTCCATTCTGTTTTCCATATTGGCTGCATCTGTTTACATTCCCAACAAGAGTGCACCTAGTTTCTCTTTCCTTTACATCCTCACTAGTACTTTTTTATCTTTTTGATAACAGCCATTCTAACAAGTATGAGGTTATAGCTCATTGTGCTTTGCATTTCCCTGATGATTAGTGATATTGAGCTCCTTTTCATATACCTGTTGGGCATTTGTTATGTCTGCTTTTGTGAAATGTCTATTCAAGTCCATTTCATAGGTTGTCTCTTCACTCTGTTGATGGTATCCCATTTGTCTATTTTGGCTTTTGTTGCTTGTGCTTTGAGGATCATAGCCAAAAAAGTTCATTACCCAAAACAATGTCAAGAAGATGTTCCCTGTTTTCTTCTAGTATTTTTAAAGCATTACATTTAAGTCTTTACAGTTTCAGGTCTTATATTTAAGTCTTTAATCCATTTTGAGTTCATTTTCGTATGGAGAGTGAGATAAGGGTCCAGTTTCATTCTTCTGCATGTGAATAACCAAATTTCCCAACACCATTTATTGAAGAAGAAATTGTCCTTTCTCCATTGTGCGTCCTTGGCTAAATAAGTGGTTTATTTCCAGGCTCTCTTCCTGTCCATTGGTATACATGTCTATTTTCATGCTGGTACCATACTCTTGATTACTATTAGTTTTAAGGCATATTTTGAAATCAGGTAGTGTGATGCCTCCAGTTTTCTTCTTTTTGTTCAAGATTGTTTTGGCTATTTAGGGACTTTTATCATTCTGTGTGAATTTTAGGACTGTTTTTTTCTTTGTCTTTGAAAAATGCCTTTGTTATTCTGATAGGGATTTGCATTGAATCTGTAGATCAGTTTGGGTATTCTTGACAGGTTAATTATATTAATTCTTACAATCCATAAACATGGATCCATTTCTTTGTGTTGTCTTCAACTTCTTTCATCAATGTTTCATAGTAAAAAAGATTTCCTTAGTCTGTCTAAATGCTGTGTTATCTGTTATGTTTTAACAATACATATCTAGCTTCAAATTAGCACATATTTTTATTACTTATGCCTTAATAAGTAGTATTGCATTCTACACATGAGGTAATTCAGACCACTCCAGATATGCAGTGGGCCCACTTTGCACTAGGACTCAGCCACAGGATACATCTCAAGAGTATACTTCTGTAAAGGTTCCGAATTGCTCGAGCTTGCTTCCAGCATAATGCATCTCTAACCCCTGGAGAGTGACATATTCCTATATTTATATGGTAGATTTAAAATAAACAGCAATAGTGAATATAAAGATGAGGAATTTGAGTTACTTCAGTTCTATCATTCTATGTAACAAATAGCTTTGGTTTGTGTTCAAAATAGTGAAACAGTACAAATGACTAGATGCAATTTTTTTGTTTGGTTAAAGCAAAGTTTAGGTCATATATGAAATAGTTTCCTGATTTAGACTATCTTTAAAATTGAAATTTATTCTTTGAAAATTGCTTACTGTTTATTTTAAAGCTGAAGGACAAATTTAAAAATTATTGTAGTAACATCATTACTAAAGATAATTTTGTTGTATAGAAAAAAAAGATATTTAGAAATGATCTGCTTCATATTTTTAAAGACATTAGTACACCATTAAATGAGACCTGTACTTATAATAAATGGAGACTACTGACTGCTTGCTAGGTACCTGACACTAGGTGCTTCACATAATAACCTTAAAAGTAAACTTTATTATTACTATTATTCCCATTTGTAGATGGGTAAACTGAGTCATAAAGATGCTGTGTAAGAAGTGAAGATGGAAGGAGAACCCAGGTGGTCTGACTCCAGAAGCTGTACTATTAACCACAGTGCTGTACTGCCTCTCAATACCTCATCCAATAAATGATCATCACAAGCCACCCTTTACTGGGCTCCACTTATGTACTGAGGGCTTCACACATCATCTCATTTAATGCTTTAATCCTCATAACAACCTTATGGAGTAGTTGTCATTACTCCCACATTACAGATTAGAAAACTGAGGTTCAGAGTTCAGTAACTTGTCTTAAAGAGTTCTAAATGGCAAAAAGGGCACTCTGATACTGCCCTGTCTGACTCCACAACCCTTTATTTCTCTTCCCATTGCTCCTTTTGTTTGTTGTAGCAAAAAAAGATAGTGGGCTTCTAAAGTGCTATAAAGTGCTTCTGGACCAGCAATTGCTATTTCCACTGGAAGGGCAGTGTTTGCCTATTGCCCCCTATTGTTCCTTCCCCTATAGCCGTAAGTGAAGGAAAGAGGAGACACATCTTGTGAGCTAAGGGATCTTACAGGTTCAGGGGTTTGAAGTTCATAGGCAACGTAAGAAGCAGCCCAGGAGTTAGTGTAGCAGGAGGAAACTGAGGCACATATATTGAGCTTCAAAGTGCAACAGCTAGACAGAAGAGTAAGCATTTTCCTGATTCAGCAGAGACAAAGCCCTCTCCCAGCAGGGCAATGTGATGTCCAGCCATCCTAATGCAAAGGAGTAGGGCCAAAGTACAGAAACAGGATCTAGAACTAGACAGAATCACACAGTTCAGGCATGGCTGGAGCCAGGCAGCATGAGCAGGACTCCATCCCTCTTTTTTTATCTATTGGCTTTAGTCTCGGGCAGAACCTCCTAAAGTGACTGCAAGAATGGCTTCCTGTACCCTTCAGCTGCCATCCTACCAGATGCATAACCCCAGGAAGGAGTACTTCTTTCCTGGTAGTACCAGCAAAATTCCCAAGGCTGATAATTGATGTCCCAGCTTGGGTCCCATGCCCATCCTTAAAACAATCAGGGAAGCAGACATGAAAATTCTCATATGTCAAGTCTGAGCTACGTGCCCACCCCTGGTACCACGGTGTGGCATTAGCCCACCTGAGCCACGTGAATTAAGCGGGAAAGACATTGTATTGTTTCCAAAAAAGACAATGACCGTTGCACAGTCAAGAAAACAAACAAAAACAGACATTCACCTTGACGGTCATCTTAATTGCCAAATGTAACAATTCTCTCTCAGTCCTCCTCTGACTTGTCCTTCTGGTGATATATCACCCTGCTGACCATCTTCTACTTGACTTCCTACTCAAACCATTAGAAAACAACACAGGTGTCTGTGCACTAACTACACAGGGGCCAGCCCTCCAGGCCACACTGATACTAATTACTCCAAGGCCTCAGCCTCTCCTTCTGTACTGAATCATGGAAGTCATCCATGTGGTAACACATTTCCTAGGAGCATCTTGACTGAATTAGTCATAGCTACAATGCCATTCCTTCCCTCTTACAAAAGTATATGGGAATGTGAGCCACAGAGAGCAACATTATTAAAGGGATAGGATCAATTCTTCTCTCACTTATTTTTTCCAGGCATTTGAAAATTTCAGTTCTTAATTATTAGTCATTGTTCAAAACATCTTCCAAACCAATCATGAGAAACCAGGATCTCCAGGTAACCAAGTCACATAGTCCTCAGGCATCTTGCCATTGCACTCACAGTCTTTATCTGTACCATTCATTTGTGGCATCTCATTCTGTCTCACATTTTTGTTTGTGTGCTTGTCTTATGCGACTATTCCAAGGGTTGTAAATATGAATGCCTACTAGAGCAAGACAGGTAAGGCTGGGTTATGAGTGATGGGGACTGTGATGAGCTGGAGAGTACATTTCTCAAGAAAAGGCAGGAGCCACTACTCAGGTCCAGCTGATTATTGCCATGAAGGCACGTGGGATCCATGTTTCAAAGCCACCTGATATTTTTCAAGAGAAGTCTGAATGCCCAGTTTTCAAGTGAGGCATCCCAATTTCTAAATGTTGGCAATAAAATCAAAATTCAGTTTTTACTTTATGTATTTACTTGTTTCTGGTCAGGCACTGTATACTGTACACTTGGCTTCTTAGGCCACATCTACCATTTTGCAATCTTTGGTCCCTAGGCCTTGCCCCTCACCAAGAGTGTGTGCACCCCTGGAAAGATAGGAGGGCTAAGTTTTTTGTTTTTAGGGTTTTTTTGCAAAGCTTACATCACTTTTTCACAGGATGGAGTTCATGGCAAGCAGTCAATAAAAAGAAATAAAGTGAGGCTTGCTGACACTTGACAGAAGCTGCCAGTGCTGCACAGCCCGTTGCACAGGGCTCTGCATCAATCTGGATTTGTTTTCAAGGATGTCAAATGATCTCACCAAAACTTTCTCTCAACCAAAATTTGTGATTCTGTAGAAGCTCCCTTTCTAAGGCTGACGAGTTCATCTAAATAAAAGTCACCCAAGCAGTCCCTACAAGGCAGAGTCCTGCTGTCCAGAACACACAGTAGGACTGCAGACTCTGATTAAAAACCCTCATCCCACCAAAGCTACTCATGGCACCCACCGTATTTTTCCCCCAGCCTTCTCTCGTTCACTATAGAAAGCCTCCGATCTATACAAAGGATGTACCAATGAGATCTACATGTGATTTAGCAATTCTCTGAAGCTCTTCTCCTCCTGAGATTTATGGGACAAAGCATGTTTAAGGAAGTAAGTGTCTGCAGCCACCCACCAACGAGGGAGCCCAGCATGGCTTGGGTCTCCGAGTCTATATATGAAAAGGGCTGGGTAATGATTTGTTTAGGTGGCAAAAATTACAAATGTCCAATGATCAAACTTTATTTGAGAATCGCTTACATGGGAATGTTACATAAAATCAATATTTAATTGATTAATTTTCTTTATGAGTCAGTGACTGGTATCAACTGAAGTCTAAAGCGAAACTTAGGCCGGTTGGCTGCTCCACGTCCACCTCCAGCTTTAGAATTAAAGTCAGCACGACTGAGAATGTTTGGGAATGGCTGGGACAGTGGCGTCACGATCTTTGGTTGAGGGAAAGCTGTCTACTTCCTTCTCCACTGTTTCAATTCACTGCTCATTGATTTGCCAAAGAAGAGTCAATGGGGATGCTCCTGCCTCTGAACCAGGCATTTGATGCTGCACTTTAGTGGCTAAAGAGGCTGGGGGGAGGGCCACGGCTGACGGTAGCTGCAGTATTACCTGATGGGAAAATGTTATTACGCTCATGGATGAGGAAAGAGAACAGATAGTCAGGATATCCCAACAGAAGGTTATAGAGTTCATTCTTAGATATGACAGCAGCAGTGACATGATAACAATTTCTCCTTATTACTTATTTTTGCCCACATTATACTCTGCATTTTATTTGCTGTATCATTTGATCATCAAAAAAATAAGGATTACTGTATGTTGTTTTCTGATGAGAAGTGGTCTCAGGGAAGATAAAGAATGATGATGGAATGGTTGAGTTGAAAGAGTCTTTAGATAGCATTAGTCTTATCCCATTTTATACATGTGGATACTGAAGCCCAAGAGAATAAACTGTTTGCCCTAGTTCACTGGGTATTATTAGCATAGAAAAGACTAGAATCTAGACTTCAAACCTGCAGCATCTCATTCTTGCTAAGTAACCATGAATTGGTGAAACCAAGCTTTCCTTACTTGCCCTGGTGCCAGCACAACCCAGGACTCTGTTCTATAAGTTGCTCTTTCTGTCATCTCAACTCCAAAGGCTTAGAGTCAAAGGGGAAGACAGGGTCCAAGAAAGGTTTGTCAAGAGGTCTTCAAAGTCTCAAAATTGGAAGTACATTATGAAAAGAAAGATAATGTAAATCAACCAGATGCCTCAAAGACGAACATTTAAAAACTCCCCATTTTTCCATTTCACCCTTCTAATGCTGACCAAATTTTCTAAGTATGGATACCCAGCAGACCAAGATTAATGAATAGGCCAGGATTACTTATAATTGACCTGTTCATTGTTCCTATGCAGATGGTTCTACTAAGTATGTGAAAACAATTTGTTCTCTTAAATAGGTTATATATTCCCTACCCTGAATCTTGTTTACACCATTAATTTGCTTAGCAAACCCTTTTTTCCATATCTAGTACAAAGGTAAACTTCAGCCCAGCCAGAGGGTCTGAATTATTCATACATTCTAAATTAGCAAGGTCCAGATTAATGAGGTTTTCCTCCTCTTTTTATCCTCAACTACCTTCCCTTGGGGCATAAAGTCATTGCTATCCTCTCTCTCCTTCCCTATTATCATAAGCTATATCCCCCAAGTGATAGCCCTTTAAAGGGGCACCTGGTTACAGTCTCTCTCGGGCTGCTCTGAAGGCACAACGAAAGAAAGACAAGTGGTCAAGGAGCTGAGCTGCGCAGTTCCTGTTGCCCCTCCTTGGTTCAGATCCTTTGCAGTAAGTAGTTGTTGAAAGCTAACCAGCGTAACTTCCTTTTCTCCCACATATAATATTTATAAAAGGACTTGGGCACCAGGAGGCCGTTAGCTGGGGGGTCAAAAGCAGAGAAAGCCTTGGAAAACTTCTCCAGTGGACCCCTTGGTGGTCATGTACTTACTTAGTGGGAATTACAACACGAGACAGTACAAAGGGCTGGCTGGTTTATGATCACATCCTGCTCTTTGCTGTTAAACAGATATATACATCTTAAACATTCATTTTCCATGCACAATTCAGGAATGACAACACCCTCCTTCCAAAAACATAACTGCAGGAAAGAAGGTCTCTCTCTTTCCCTCTCCAGCTCTGCCAATGTCATCTTTATGATGTGAAAATAACTATTTTGAGGCTGGTGCAATCTGTGAAAACTAAAAGCAAAGAAATTATGTGTGTTTATCCAAGGTAAGTAAGCAAGTGCCAGGAACATAAGAACACGGACACTGGTGAGGATTAGCTGAAAGCCAGTCGCCGTATGCACGCTCATTTCCTCTTTTACTGCTTAATTCCCCCATGATGCCATCTGATCAGTTTGCGAATGTCCCCTGTGTCTTTGCCTTAACAATCAAGCCTGGTAGGCCATTCCACACGTTTGTGATTCTCCGCATGAAAAAAATGCTTCCTGACATCTGTTCTGAATTTGTTTCTCTTTAATTTCCATTTATGCTCCCTTATCCTAACATCTGTGTCATTCTGAAAACAGTAACTCAGACTGACGTTATCTGTGCCATTTACAATTTTATATTCCCCAGCTAGAAGTTCCTCTTAACCATGTAGTGGATGTGGAATTCTGGTTGATGTTCAATCCAGCGAGTGGGGCTCAGCTGTGATTTCAGAGGGTTTAGCAGATGTGTCAGCCCCCAATCCTTTCTCAATATCTCTTTTGAAAGAGAAGCAGGATTGGGGGGGGCGAGGTGGGGAGGGCAGGGAGAGTCAGACCTGGATAAACAGAGTTTTTCAGCTGGAAACCTTTCTGCTGAGGCCTCTCCCACCCTTTCAAAGCAGAAGTGGACTTTACTCTTGGTATCTTAGGGCTACGCCACTCACTTTTCTAATAGTTGCTTTCCAGTACAATCCAGAGCTTAGGATGTTTATGTCACTCCAGAACATTTGTTGGATGAATGTACAAACCAGTGAAAATTGGTAGGTGGAAAGGAAGAACGGAGGGAAGGTTGGTTCTTTCTTAGAAAACAAAAGGAAGTAAGATGTAAAACTTAAAGCCAGTTCTGAAATAACCACATCTTTCTGAAACGCATCTGCTTATTAGAGTTATTTGAATGCTCAACATTTCTGGGCCTATAGTCCCCAGTCCCCGGGGTAAATCTCTCTCCAGTGGGCCTGACCAATTCATTCTCTGCCCAAGTCATTTACATACATTCTAATCATTGCTACAGAAGGCTCTTCTCTGGGCACTGCCACATTTTTTGACTCACAGTTCCCACTTCTGCACCTCTTTTCATTTTCATATCTTCCTCTAAGTTTAAAAGCATGTACCTGAAACATGTTCTGAGACCCAAGCACTCCTCCAAGACTCAAAGGGTCTTTAATTTAGAAAAATAATACAGTCATTCAAGAAAAGTTTATCTATTGCACAACTTCTATGTACCAGGCCCTGGGCTACATGCTCAGAATACAGTGAGGAGAACTAGGCATAGTCTTCACCCTGATGGGACTTAAAGTCTAGTGGGGAGGTGGGAAAGGGGTACAGAGAAAAGCACAAATAAGCAACCAAATCAAATTAGTCTCCAACTGCATATTGTGGTCGGTGTTCTGAGAGAGAAGCAGGGGTCATCAGAGAGAATGATGGGAAAACTGGTTTTAGATTAATAAGGATCAAAAGTAGCCACAGGCATCATGAGCACCAAGTCTGTCCAATGCAGAAGTTACTATGAGCCACATGGAGGCTGCTTACTGCATTACTACCACAAATGTAGGAGAACTACTAAGCCATATGTCAGCGGAGGAGAAACCAGGGGCAAGGGGAGGTCAGAAGGCACCTGCTTCCATGGCGGCAGAGATGGATAATGTGCCCACGTTAATGGGAGAGAGAAACAAAGTCTCTGCTTGTTTTCAAATATGAAACAATTGGTAAAACATTGCTATTAAATCTTAAAGAAAGGAGAGCTTGGTGAGAGCTCACAAGGTCAGGAAAGGCTTTGAGAAAGAGAAGGGACATAATCATAAGCTGGGCTGACAGGGAGAAAATGGTGAAAAAAACCCTGTCCTTCCTCTGGTCCAGGACATAACCATCTCTCGCTCCAACAGCAGTTGCAGCCTACCAGCTGCCCTCCTTGGTGAAGCCGGAATGAAATTCCAAAAAATGGAAGCCTGACCCTGTCACCTCATGCACAAACCCTTCCATGGCCCCTGCTGTCTTCAGGATGAAAGCTAAACTTTTTCATGGGGTTTACAGGGACCCTCACCCTCTGGTCCCTGCACACTTATCCCAGTTACATCTCTTGAAAGTCCCCATTACTCCCCTTGACACCCTAAATTGACGTTCCACTTGCACCAACTTCATTCCATTCCGTGAGTTATGTGATGCACTATTTATAGATGCTATTCCTTCCACCTGGATCACTCTTCAGTCCTCCACCTGACAACCTCCTGCTCACCCTTCAGAGGCCAGGGATAAAAATCACTTTTCTGGGGAGTCTTTCTGAGCCTCCCCTGCCTGGGTCTGTGCTCCCCCAGAGCACAAAACGCTCCATGTTCTGATAGCCACTGTCCTCATAGCATGACCCTAGTAACACTGTAACTGTTTAATTGCCTTCCCCCACATCATAGGTTCTGTGAAGGCAGAGCCCACATGACTTTTGTTCTTCACTAGCTCCCAAGAACTAACATAGTTCTTGGAAACATATAATGAGTGAGCACCAATGAAATCATTGAGCCACACTGCTAAATCAAAAGGACGTCTGGCCGAAGGAGCTAGATGTTCCCCAGAAAGAAGGTGACATTGGCATCCCATTGACTGATTCCAAGCTTCCTCATTGAAATCATCCCCAATTAGAGATGGATCGGCCTCCCCAGTGTAAATCGGGTCCAAACTGGAGAGCCCTTAAGAGAGACGGAGACTGAGTCCTACCTGTCAGAAGTCAGAATCCAGGAAGAAACTAAAGGGAGGCAAGGAAATGGAGGAAGAGGGAAGAGGAGTTTCAGCACTTCCCCAGACACCCCCAGCCTTGACATCAGAAAGCCCAGCTGCCTTTCCTCCCTCCCCCCAAGTTATGGGGAACTCCCTCTGTCAGGATTCCATTTCCCCCTTTTGGAATTATTTATGTGGCACTGGGCTTAAATAAAGAATCCACTCTTTTGGAGGAAAACATTCTATGTCCCTCCAATTTTTTTTAAACATTTGATATACTGATCCTGTTTTTAACTAACCTCCCGTCTGTGAGTAATAGGTAAGTTTTCTTTCCTGGGTATATCATACTAAAGCTTATTCAGATGTGATAACATTTCTGCTGCTGTATCTTGGCAACATGATTTATTCTGCAAATGCTCAGTGTTACCGTCTCACAAAGCTGTACCATCTGGGTTGAATTAATAGGCTACCCAGAGAAATAAATGAGAATGGTCTCCCATAATTAACATGTAGGTAAAGTATATTTAACAGATTATTATAATTAATATGTCAGTTACTGATTTCATGCTAAATAGAATTGTGAACACAAGATATTAAGATTAGTTACCCTCTCTGTGTGTGCCTCAAAAAAATGCAATGGGGAAAGAAATGAGGGCACTGAGTTCAGTATCAATAAAATTGACCTTAACATTAAGAACATCAGATACCAAAACTCTAAGCAAACAGTGACAATGTCAGGCATTATACGCTGGGAGCAGCCAATTACTGGTTTCATAAATTCAGAGTTTATACCAGAGATGTCCAGAATATCCCAGATGTGACCTGCAAAAGCACAAGAATGTGCTTAATTTATACACAGCTGAAGGCGGCTGTCGAAGGGAAGGGGGTGGGGAGGTGGGGGAGGGAAGACAAAGAAAGAAACCAGATTTGCTCCTAGTGCCAGTCTGCATTCCCCGCTGCTCGGCACTGTATGCAAAATGCCAGTTTGAGTGAGAAAATCCACAAAGGAGATCCAGAAGCAGTGGGAACAGAGGGAGCATAGTTCTCCACGTTGGGCCCTCATGGGGAGTGGATAGAGCTTTTTGTCAGCTGGCATGGATAGCAATGCACAGGTGACTCGGAGCAAAGCAGCAGGGGCTCGGAGAAGAGAGAAGATGACTTACCATCCTTTAATGTGTCTTTCACATACAATATTCCTCTATCAAGATTATTAAGTTCAAAGCTTCTGGGGAAAGGGAAGATTCATCGTGGCAGAGATTCTCATGGGGATGCTGAGCCGGACTGTTAACTCACCCAGCCACAGAACCCTCTCTTCTTCACACAGGTTCCTCTGGTTTTCCCATAATGGATGGGCATAGGCTTCATACCAGTGATCCAATAATAAGTTTTTTCCAATGTGGTTTGCATATGCTTATGTGTGTGTGCTTGAAGCAAAAATATGAATTGGCTTTCATCATTCTAGGTTTTCCTAGTCATTGAAAGGAGGTATTTTTTACAGACAGTCCATTGACCCTCACTCCTCGACTACCCAGTGATCAGAAACTCTGGGAATTTCCTTACTTTCTCACTGACTTTGAGTTTCTAACCTTGGATTAAAATTATAATTCTGATTTCAACTGCCATGTCCAAGTTGTGTGTTCATTGGCCTGCAGGAGAGCCCACTTTTCTGGGGAAGCTTCTCCAGGGAGTGGGCCACGTCTCCCCTTTTCCCCCTGCAGAGAGAAGTGCAGTGTCCTGCCCACAGAGCGTCTGCTTCCAGGGCTCCCTAATTGATGAACAAATGGATTCATGAGTCCTCCAAGCTGAGCCTTCCTTAGGGAGTTCCTGAGGATGAAGTTCAGCATATTTCCAAAATAACCAGGCCATCCGAGAAATGGCAGAGTCAAATGGAATATACCTCTCAAGAATGTATCTGTTTAGCCTTCAGGAACAGAATGAAAAGAAACTTCCCTACCACCCTCTTTCTCAATAGTACAAAGGAGAACACATATTGTTTTAGCCAAAAGGGAAGTGGTGGTGATGATTACCAGAAAGAGAAACCATCAGGTGAACTCAAGAAAAAACAGGTTAGGGAAATGTAAATTAAAATCACAGTGAAATATCACCTCATGCTTTGTTAGAATGGCCATCATCAAAAAGACAAGAGATAATAAATGCTGGCATGGATGTGGAGAAGAGGGGACACTTGAGCACTGTCAGTAGGATTGTAAATTGGTGCAGCTACTTTGGAAAACAGTATGGAGGTTCCTCAAAAAATTAGAAATAGGACCACCGTATGATCCAGAAATTCCACTTCTGGGAATAGGTCCAAAGGAAATGAAAACATTAACTCGAAAAGACATCTATACCCCTATGCTCATTGCAGCATTATATAGCCAAGACCTTGAAACAACCTAGTGTCCATTGATGGATGAATGGATAAAGAAGTTTTGGTATATATGTATGTATAGACACACACACACACTGGAATATTATTCAGCCATTAAAAATGAGGAAACTCTACCATTTCTGACAACATGGATGGATCCTGAAGACATTATGCTTAGTGAAATAAGTCAGGCAAAGAAAAATACTGTCCAATCTCATATGTATAATCTTAAAAAAATATCAAACGAAGAAAAAGAGATCAAACAGAGACAGAGGGTAAGGGGAGGAAAATTGGAGGAAGGGGTCAAAAGGTACAAATTTCCAGTTGTAAGATAAATAAATACTAGGGATGTAATATACAACATGACTATAGCTAGCACTGCTTTATGATACAGAGGAATGTTGTGAAGAGAGTAAATCCTTAGATTTACTAAGGAGAACATTTTTCCTTCTTTTCTTTTTATTGTATCCATGTGAGAAGGTGGTGTTAGCCGAAACTATTGCGGTAATTTCATTATATATGTAAAACAAACCATCATGCTGTGTAAATGTACATGGTGATGTAAGACAATACATTTTATTTCTTAGTAAAACTGTAAAAAGGGAAGGAAAAAAACGAGAATTTGTTGGAATGATTCAGAGAAAGTTCAGGACATCCGAGGACAGGAAATGCTTTTGATCTCAGCAGGGAATTCTGACATACGGGAGCTTCCCCTTCCAGCTTTCTGTCTCTTCCTGGGACTTCATTGTTCTCTGTTTCTTTACTTCAACTTGTCTTCTCTCTTTCTCTGCAGTGTCACTTTCTCCGTTCCATGAGCACGTGAGTTGGGACAAGCTTTCATCTTTTAAATGTTTTCCGATTAAGCTGCTCCAAAAAAGCCTGACCCGAGTCCTGTGGCTACAAGTCCAACTTGCCAGAAGAGAATCTGATTGGCTGAGCCTGAGTCAGGGGCTCAGTCCTGGTCCAACCAGCTGTGCCGGGAGAAGTGGTCCAAGGGGTCCCTCAACAGGGATAGAGGAAACAGCTCACTGGGAGGGAGGAAGGGGGAGATGGAGGCAAAGTGATTAATAGCATTTGATTTAATTTCCTATCCCAATACCCTGTTGATTTACTATGCAGTGTGGAGTGTTATTTGATCTTTTTAAGGAAAGTATATCTCCACTCCATCTTGGGTTGATTAGTTCTGGCTTCTAAAACACCTTTTCAAACACACCTTTCACTCAATGCGTTTCCAAGACATACATCCAAAATTTCAAGAAGAAAGTATACTTCTCTGTCATGTTGTTAGAGTCACCATGAGAAGGGAACGTAGGCATGTTTGGTGATCTATTTTATCCCTAGTCCAATCACAGTGCTTGGCTCATCCTCAAAAAACATTTGTTAGAGGAATGAACCATTAATGAGGTTTTGTCACAGGCTGTAAGTCTCCAGCATCAGCGTCTTAAGCAGCCACTCTAGTGGGCCCGCTTGCACTCTCTGCAGACAGTGGCGGAAGGATGTTTCAGATTTGGGCCACGGGCACTGCCGAGGGTGCCACCAGTCACTGTCTGGTTGGGCAGCCGCTCCCAAGCTCCAGCTGAGTCTGCAGGTGGGCAGCATGTGTTCAGAAGGAAGATGTGCACAGCTTGGGAAGCTGGCTCCAGCTCTGCCCCAATACGCATACGCCCCAGCTGCTCAAGGGAAGACAGGACCCAGATGAGCTCTCAAATATAAGGGAGGCTCCGGCGGGAGCATGGCAGCCAGAGCAGGCAGGAAGGCATGTTGTCCCCACGCCCAGATGATCCTAAGCACAGGAAAAAGGAACTAAACCCAGCAAGCTCTAGGATATTTCACCACAGTCCCTTCAAAAATGCCCAAAACAGTCTCTCATGTATTTAATTTAAAATATGGAAGCATGTTTGACCCTACAATTCTACTTCTAGGGATCTGTTTTATATAAATACCCAGTCATGTGAGCAAAGATATATGGACAAGAATATTCACTGCAGCAGGATTTAAAATAATAATTTTAAAAATGGAAGCAACTGAAGGGCCATCAGTCAGGGGATGATGAAGCAAAATATGTCCGTATCTATGGATTAAATATAGCACATCAGAAACACTAAAGTAGATCTATACATATCACTGATGTGGAAAGGTGCCAAGATATGATTCGATTTTTTGTTTAAAAATCAACTCTGTACATGTGTTGTGGGAAGACTGTAAATCCACAGAAAAGGGTTGAGAAAATACACACCCAACTTGAAACCCGATTAACTCTGGGGAGTGTGATGGTGGGAGAGGGGCTGCTGAGGAGAATTTTCATGCTGTGCCTACACACTGTTGTTTAGTGCTGTGCTGAGTTTTTATAAGCATGTCTCCCCTTCATAATTCTCCAAAATTGCTTTAAAATAAGCAAAATGGAAACAAAATATTACAATGTACCAAAAACACTCCCCACCTAAAGGCCCTGTCTCAGACACTAAGTAATTTACCACAAGTCACTTGTCCAGTTTGGGGATAGAACTGATGTAACCCCGTATCGCCTCCATGAAGCAATGAACTCAAACTGTGTCATGCATTTCAGTTAGATGTTAGGAATCAAATGATTATGGGCTGGTATGTATTGTGACCACTGGAGTAATTCATAAAGTCAATGAAATGATTCAGAATGTGGCCTCTGTGTCTTCAACATTGAAGTTTGGATTTTGCTCACTTATAAGCTTTATGACACTGAGCAAATTACAGAACTTCCTGTATTTCAGATTGTCCATTTGTAAAATCAGAGTAGTAATAGCATCTACTCCATAGGTCATTGTAAATACTCCATAAGTCATAAATAAACACTCTATGTTAAGTGCAATGCCTGAGACAAGTCCTCAATATCTCAACCAGCACATATGTGTCATTCACAAGAGATCTTGTAAAATGTAAAAGATAAATCAACTGGACAGATTCTTAAAATGTGATCTGGAATTCCCAGGGCCCCATAACAGGTTTCTGTGATTCTGTAAGCCACCCAAAATTACTTGGAAAAGTTTGTGAGAAAGAGCACAGGTGAATCTTTCTAAGGAGAAGGTGTACTATCATATCCCATCTTGACGGTCATACTCTGAAGGCTAAGGATCCCTGGCTGAAGCCTACCATTCCTAGAGGCAGGGGTTCTAAACAAGCTGTCACCAGAGAGCAGTCCCTGGCAACAGTCCTTAGTACCACCCTCCATATTCCGTTTCTCAGGACCACCCTTCATCCCTGCTGGGGGCCCTATGGCCACTCCCTTCCACTGGAGCTGAGATTGCCCTGGGCTGCCAAAGCAGTCAGTCTCACTAAGGTAGACTAAATCCTGTCTAACAAGATTCGTCTAACAGGTTGATAAATCCATAAACACATTTTATCCCTGAATTGACCTGTTTGGCTGAACTTATCTGCTGGAGCACTGAATTACTCAGGACTGTTTCTATTTCAAGTGATGGAAATCCAACTCACTCTTGAAGGAAAAGAATAGAACTTGTTCACATAAGCCAGTCCAGAAGGCATCTGATTTCAAGCAGGACAGTATCCAGGTGCTCAAATCTTATTGTCAGCAATCTTTCTCCATCTCTTTTCTCTGCTTTATTCTGGGTTGGCTTCAATCTCAGGTGATCAGGTGACAACGGTGAAGCTCAGCAGGCCCAAGCTAGTAACCCCAGCAAAAAATGAGTTCCTCTTTCCCAACAGATCCAGCCAAGATTTACTCCAGTTGGCCCACCTTGGTCACTGGCCCACCTCTGAACCAATTTCTTCGGCCAAGGAGATGGACAGCTCTGATAGGTTAGCCCTGATCCCTTCTCTGGAGCTGGGGATGAAATCACCCACACAGAACCACATAGATTAAAAGTGGGTAAAGGATGATTTCCAGAGAAAATTGGGGTGTTGTTACCAAAAGAAAGAGGAATGGATTTGGATTGGACAGCTGTTTGCCAAGCCATTATTAGTCATCTCAGAGACAGAGCCTCTGTGCTGCTGTCTCCAAAACACAACAGCCTCGCCTCGTCCTGATTCTGCAATGCCGTGCCGCAAGTTCAGGCAGAAGACCTCCAAAACGAGGAACGGCTGCAGTCTTCTCCAACAGACAAGCCACAGAGACACAGCTTCTGCTACTTACCATCCTCTCAGTAACACTCCACTGTGGTTTTCAAGTCTCGTATTAGCCTGTCAGAAGGAAAGGATTAACATGTATTTTGATTTCTGTTGAAAACACGTTGTTTCAGAAATAAAGTTGGCATGGCAGGCATCTTGGTTGATTTAATCTCTGACACAGGAAGCTTATTTATAGCATCACAGCCTTCTGAATGTTTAAAAACTCAAGCATTATAAGCCTGCTGTGCTTTTGCTGTGAAGTATGGAACAGCACTAAATGAATAATGCCGCCTGGGCCAGCAGCACAGGCATGCTCCAGAATCAAACACAGCTTTCATCTGCTCCTGGTGTGCGTGAACCCCCTTCTGCCGAGGCTGGGTCCATCCTGTGGGATGTTTCCTGGGCCACCAGTCCATGTCCCAGGAACGGAAGTCCTGAAGGGAGCAGACTGGTCTCTGACCCCCTTTCCCAATCTGCTTTCTTCTCCCTCTTCCAAATCTTCTCCACCATGGCCGGAGACATCTCTGAATGGGATGAACTTCTCTGTGGGGCCCATTCCCCCAAGACAATCCTTTCTACTAGCTGTCCTATTCCACCAGACATGCGTCAGGAATATTTTTGAGAGATGGTGTTAAAGCGATATAAGCCACTCTTCATTTTCTAGATGAAAATGAGTCCCAAACAGTACATTTGCCCCCCAACAACTAAAAATAGATGTTGGTGACAGGGATGTGGGTTAATTTAAGCATTCAATTCTGCCTTCCCGTCACAGGAAAAATATGATCATACTTGAGTTAAAAGGTAAGTTGTTCTAGGTATATTCAAAATGGCCAGGCAATAGCATCGCCTTGGGCAGAGGAACCCCAGTGATGACTGTGGGTATAAATACTTCATACGAAGTCACAGGCAAGCACTGGCAGCCTGAATGCTGTAATCTGAAAGCAGTGAGCTTTTACAGGTCAAAGGATCAGAGACATTTTGTGGGGGGGGGGGTACCTCAATGTCAGAGGTTAAGGTTTTGACATTTAGACAGAAAACAGACTGCATGTGTTTTTAGATCAAGCTGAAACCACCTCTTTCTAGAATCTAACTATAAAAATAGAAATTCCACAGCAGAACTTTTCTGTAAGACATAGAACATGAAACAGCTAGAAAATTACTCTCCATTCCTAATCATGAACTCAGTTACAGGAAAGCTCTCCTCAGGGGAAGAAGGTTCTCTAGGCCAGGCCAGGGACCTCTGGAAGAGGCACAAGACAACACTTGTGAATTACTCACTTTGGATATTAGGACAGTGCCACACTTCTGAGCCAAAAATCAGAGCAAGTGGTCTGAGAAGCATAAGAGTGCTCATGGGGGTAAATATTGAACGAGGACCACCAAATGTGCCACTGTGCCGAGAGGACACAGAATAATATCTTGGTCCTGGAGTTAATATTGGGTTTGAATTGCAAATACACCAGTTATGTGGCTATGATCAAGCCACCTTCTTACCAAACCTCAGTTTCCTCATCCATATGATGACAGCAGGCCTATTCCCTTCTCCCTAATGTCGTCGTGAGAATTACATGAGATAAACTGAAGAGCATATCAGCTTTCTCTGGGTCATGGAAATCCTTCAAGTCAAGGACAATAAGTAGATGCCAAGTCATCCCTGTGGGGCAGTCTAAGGAATTGTAAAACCAATGTTTTTACCTGTGGCTCATCAATACCTCTGACGGCAAGCAAGAGGTTTGACTGAGAAGGCCAGAACGGAAGAGTTTTGGATATCTCTGGTTACGCTCACAGTGTTCAGCATCAACAGCCCTGGACCAGCGATGCGCACCCAGAAGAGGAGCAGGCGACTCTGGAGGGTGCTGTCGGCACGGCTGCCATTTGAGGAATGTAGACGGTGCCTCTCCCAAGGCAGCAGATGATTCTGTTGCAGTTGCTAGTCGTCCAGCAGTTTGGAGCAGGGGGGAAGTAGGAGGTGTGAAGGAAGGTGCCAGGCACCAGCCAAACAACCAGAGGGCTCAGCCAGTGCGTGGGCACCTCCTCACCTGGGTGCTGGGCCGTAAGTGTACAGTGTGGCTGACGGAGAAAATGAGGGCTGGTGGGGCTCCTGGTTAATTCAGGGCACTGAGGTGATCCATTGACACTGTCTCTTTCCCTATGCCTCCAATGGCAGAAACAACTAGCATATGCCAAGCAGTGTGTGTGTGTGTGTGTGTGTGTGTGTGTGTGTGTGTGTGTGTGTGCGTGTTTACACATGCTCCCGCTCCATCTGTCTGCAGGTGGAGGGGGCAGCCAGGGGAGGTGATGAGGCAGTGGTTTGGAGGAGAGAGCCCCATGACTGGTTCTTTTGAACATCTGGCTTCTGACATTTGTTAAACAGAATGTCAGGGCTGGAAGGGTCCTGACAAATTACCAGGCCAATATTAACTGAATTTCAGTGATTAAATACAACTTTCCAAATCTTTGCAGTTTTTATTAACACTTTTTAAAACTTAAATAAACATACTTTTAAAGAGAAACTCTTATCAATCATAAATAGAAGCCTAGGCTCATTTGCCAAAAGGAGGTAACTAAATTAACAATAACAATAATAAACACAATATAAAACCAAAGAGTAGCTTAATGCCAACTCCTGCTCAGAGCTTCTCTCTCTCTCTCTCTCTCTCTCAATGGGGTTTGGCCCTCAGGCTGTGTATTCGGGATCAGTTCCTGTGAAAGACATGGGCGGGAGTAGGGCAGGCAGAGCTGAGGGCACTTTGGCACCTTTGGGTTAGGTGAAGTGGCTCCCCCAGCCCTAGAGAAGTCAGGCTGGAGGTTGCCCACGGAGCACATCTGGGTGGTAGTGTCTGTGCTCACCATGCCAGAGAACCCCAGTTCCCCCCCAGCTCTGGCTGTCACGTGGGGTTTTCCTTCTAACACTATGCACACTCAAGACCTGAAGGGAGCACTCTCACTTCTCTCCTGCCTCTTATATTCCAATTCTCCCTCCTCCAAGGGTCATGGTGAAATGAAGTTCATGCTATCAGACAGCACTGTCAGCTGACCCTCCTTACATCATTCGCAGATCCATAGCCCGCCTGCACCTGCACCCAGCACCCTTCTCGGTTGCAGGCGGCTCTTCCATGCTTGGTGACTTCAGCACCCACTGGGTCTGACGCCAGCACCCACCATCTGGGTCTCTCAGTTGACCCATCTCCTTGCTTCCAGTTGTGAATTCCTTCACCCCACCAACCTTGAATGAGGGCCATCAAATGTGCCACTGTGCCGAGAGGACACAGAATAATAGCTTTATTTGCACCTCCCTTTTTAAAATTATCGTAACTCCTGCCATTACACCATCATTGATTCATTTGTTTCTTGTCTGACCTTCCTGCACCTCCAGAACATGTGCCCTGTGACAAGAGGGTCCTGCTCCGGCTGGATCACTGCTCACTCCCAGTGCCTAGAATGTGCTTGGTATGTACTAGGCATTCTCAATAAGCATTTGTTCAATGAATGAATCAGTCAATCAAACTGAGATGTTTTTCTTAAGTTAATGAGAACTGAAATAAAATGTAAAAGAGGATTCTCTTTTTCTGTTAGTTAGTTGATGTCAATTAATGCTCTGGCCTCTTAAAGCCCCCTTGGATGCCCACACCCCATACCCTGGGGAACAGCAGTCCAATTCAACCATTTCCTTTCAGATGGGGAAGCTAAGACCAGAGCAGAACAGGGACTTGTCTGAGGTCTCAGAAAAGGAGACTGAGCTAGGCTAAGGACCAGCCTCTTGACTTCCTATTCAGCCATCTACACATCCCACTGTCTGCTGCCTCTTATTGTCAAGATAATGGTCATCGCACCAAGTGGCATTGTGGAAACTGTGGTCTTGGGAATGGCTCTCCTCAAATCCTGGCTTTTCCCCTCACCACTTGAATGACATTGGGCTGTTCTACACCCTCAAAAACAACTCCTGTCTGCGGTTTTGGGAAGCTTAATGAATGAAGCCTCCAGCAGCACCTGGTATATTGCCAAAACCCAAGAAATGTTAGTGCTTATCCTAAGATTTTCATTCTATATTTAAACAGTTCTATTGAGCTGCCTTATAGCATTAGGCCCTACCCTAGGCCCAGGCAATTTAGTTCATACTCTAGTTCAAGATGGCTGGTGAAGTTTCTATCACATTTTGATAATGAAGGCTCTTTGCATTTGCTTGGCAGATGGAAGGCAAGAAGATACGGTTCTAGGTAAGAAGATATTTCTTAGAAAGTCCTCCACAGAGGGATTCACCAATATTACACATGGCTCACACTCACAAGAGGCTCTCCCCATAAGAAGATGGGGGAAGGCTAACAGAGAGGGGAGGACAGGAGCAAAGGCACTCGGGTGCCCCAGGCCTCTGTGTGACCATGGCATTGGGATTTGACACAGCACTGACAGTGAAAGATTTAGAGCACAAGCTTCGCACTCAGACTGATCCAGGCTCAAATCCTGGCTCTGCCGGGTACTCGCTGTGTGACACTTCAGGGACAGAGCCTCCCTCAGAGCTTCAGCTTTCCCACACCTGTGGCTGGGAAAATGTAGGACCTTGCTTGTAGACTTGCAGGGAGAATTAAATAAAATGACCATGAAAATCATGAAGCACAGTGGCTGGAACTTAAGACATCTGATAGACACTGGATGTTGTTGATTATTGTTAATTATTGTCCTTGGATTGCCACCTTCTTTCTTCAAGCTCAGGTTAATGGAGGGAGTGCCAGCCACCGAAGGGGTGCAGCAAGTCCATCATCAACTGCAGACACTTTACGTCTCCCCCGCCTGCCTCTGCCTTCCTCTCCTCTCCTCCTCCTCCTGAATTCACTGCCAGACTCTGGCTTTCGAGCTTTCTAGCAGAGATCACTGTGCTGGTTATTTTTAGACTTGGAACAGTCCGTGATCCCTAAAAGAGGACACAGAGTTTTGGTCACAGAGCCAGTCCCAGACTAGGAGTCAAAGATTAGGATTTGAGTCTTGGCACTTTTGCTTACTGGCCACCCATACTTAGGTAAACACTTCCTCTCTGACCATCCATCTCCTCTTCTGGAGAGTGGGGGTAATGACCATCCCTTGGGAGGCAGTGATGTACAGTCTTAATAGAACAAAGGCTTTGGAGTCACACAGACCTTGTTCCAACCCTGGCTAAACAACCCCTTGATGATCTTAAGAAATGTACTTCCCCATCCAGTGCCTTGATTTCCTCACCAAAATAATGGTAACTCTCTCCCAGGTTGTTGTGAAGGCTGAGTTAGTTAACATTTTCGGAGCACTTAGTATATTCCAGGTGTCCTTCTAAGAGCTTTATAAATTTAAAGGCATTCAAGATGAGAAAACATAGACACAGGGTGGTTAAATGACTTGCCCAAGATCACCCAGCTAGGATTCCACTCCCAACCATCTGGATCTATGCACTTTAACTTCTGCTGCCTCCAATGATGTCTGCAAAGTGCTTAACACAGCGTTCAGTGTATAGGAAGCACTCAGTAAACATTAAGTGTTATTACTATTGTACAGGGTTTCTGCGAAGATAAATGAAAGCTGTTCCTTAAAATACTTGGGAAATTATAGATACAATTTAAACAGATGTCAGCAATTCGAATGGTATTATTATACCAAGGAAGCCTGAAATTACAGTTACCCAGCTCCATCTCCTTAATTGGGGATCGGGAGACCAAATCCAGTGCCATCTGTTTTTGTAAATAAAGTTTTATTGAAACACAGTCATGCATATTCATTTATACATTGCCTATAGCAGAGGTGAGTAGTTCTGACAAAGACCATATGGCCCACAAAGGCTAAAATATATACTCTCTATGCTTTTGCCATAAAAGTTTGCCAAACCCTGTCCTAAATCATGTGTTAGAAACAGTTCTTCAACAGTCCAATTTGTTTACTCAATAGTGTGAGGAGTGATGCAGTGGAAAAAATATAAACTTGGGGGTCAGAATAAAACTATAGCAAAAACACCTGCCTCCTGTGTGCTTGCCTGTAACTGACAGGAACCAAGTGTCTAACGGCCATGACTGCACTTTTTTTGTCATAACTAGCCTGAGTAATAGATCATTCCCATTTTAGAGATGAAAAAACTGAGGCTCAGAAAGGCTAAGTAACTTGCTTAAAGCCACACAACTAGAAAGCGGGGAAGCGGGACTCAAGCCCCGCCCCAAAGCTCCCGCTCTCAGCCCTTTGCTCCCGCTGCCTCCAGGTTCCAGAGCCCGCTTTGTCCCCTGTAGCCCAACAGGGGGAGTAATTCAAGTCCTTACCCTGGCTCAGGGTAGTTTGAGGAGCACATAAGTACAAATGTATGTCTTTGTCAACGCCCAGGCCCCAAGCACTCCTTGTTATCACTTGCCTTCCCTTTCCCAGTCTGCCTTTCTTTCCAAAGAGAAAGGGTAAGCCTGTCCCCCAGCACACACACACACACACACACACACACACACACACACACACACACACACACACACAGCCCTTGGTGGGGTGTGCCATGCACCATTTAATCAAGGGTAGACTAAAGCAATGAAACAGATAGGAAATCAATATGTAGATGGCTTTTTATTTTTTTCAAGTCTGCACTTCAAAGTCACTTTTGCCGATTGTCAAAATGTCAAGTGTGGGTTTTCTCTCCTCTTTTCTCTCTGCCTCCTTCCCGGCTCTCAGTGCTGTGCACTGTTTCTGCTGGCCCCGCCTCTGCGGAGTGAGAAATCCATCAGTTTCATTAGCTTTTTGAAAAACGAGGTGGGACCAAGTCGGCGAGGTGACGAGGTCACCAAGAGTCATTTATCATTTTCAATGAGGCATAATGAACTCCTCGAAGCTGGACTCTAATTTAATTGTCTTCCACTTAATTGAGGAGAAGGAAGCCAGTTCCAAGGTACTGACTGAAGGTGTTTTTATTGAAACCGAGACAGTTTTTATTTGTATCCTGTAAGTCACAGAAAAAAACTGCTTCTGGTTAAGGTGTCTCACTCTCTCACTCAACACAATCTTTATTTTGTGTCTAGTGGAGACTAGATTTTTCTCTCCAAACTGATACATCTCCTTTTGGTAAATGGGACAACCATCCACCCAGCTGCCCGGGCAGCCCCAGTGGACACCCTGACTGCAACCTCTCAAGAGACTTTGGATCAGAACCACTTAGCTAAGCTTCTCTCGAATTCCTGATGCTCAGAAATGACTCTGTGAGTCATGAGGGCTAGTTTTTTATCTTAAACTGCTACATTTCGGAGTAATTTGTTCAGCAGCAATAGATAACTAATTCAAGGTTAGTTGAATTTAGATCTGACTTAGATCTCCCCCACTTGGGCTGCCGGATGGGCAAAGAACTTTGAAGAGTAAAGAGTGAAAACAAGGAACACATTGAAAAGGCTTTGTAGATATTCAGGTGAGCCTTGGGGGTGGCCTGAGCCAGGGCAGCTCTCCCCAGGGATGTTGGAGAAGCCGATATGATTTGATGATGGGTGCTCTGATGAGACTATGGGGTGTGTGCAATACAGGATGACTCATTTGTTTTTGGCCTGGGCAGCTGGGTGGGTGGTGGTACCATTTACTGAAAGGGGATGTGTCAGTTTGGAGAGGGAAACCTAGTCAGGCTGAGCACCTGAAAGATGCATCGGTGTGCACTGTAAGTAGTGTAGGCACATTCACACACCCCCACGTGCACCCTGATTCAGCTGGTGCTCTGCCGAACACTTCCTAGCTTCATCAACTGCCTCTCACGTAATTCTCACAGCAGACATCTCTGTGAGGTAGAGCAGGCTGGGGGAGGGCATTTAAGGTCAGAAGGGAAATGGAATTTGCATCAAGCCTTGAAGAATAAGCAAGATTTAAATAACAGAAAGGGGGAGGGACATTGTATGCAGAAGGGCACCCCCTTATGGAAAGTGAGGAGGCAGGAAAAGTGAGAAAATAGTGAGATGGCCAGTTTGAGTCACACTGAGGTTGTGTACATGAATGTGACTGGTGGGAAAACAGAATCCACCATAAAAAGAGAATGATGTGGAAGGTAATGAACGGATCAACTAGGCAGGTATCAATAAATATTTGTTGAAGGAATGAGACATGGTAAGAAATAGTCCCTTCCCAAGGAAATATCACTGGAGAATTAGCCTAACAGCCTATCTGCTGCTCTTAAGCAGTGTAAATACAAAATTGAGGGAAATGAAATGTAGCATGCTTTCAGTCAATCATGTGTTTGGGGTCATATAAATAAGTTATCCAGGTATATTTTAAATTTTCTGTTCTAACACAGCTCAAGAGAACTGAATCCCTTCCTCAGAACCATAAACAGAGTCCCACAGAGCTGGTTTTGAAATTTGACTCAGCCACTTCCTAGCTAAATGACCTGAGCAGGGTAAACAGTTTTCCTAAGCTCATCTGTAAAATGCGGTTCAGAATACCGTGTTTACAGGACAATCATGGGGATTCAGTTAGATAACATCCATGTTTTATAGGCACTCAAGTATTAGCTTTATCTCCCTAGCCCTGACCTTTTACTCTATAAGGCAGATGGTTCAGACTGGGGCAGGAGGGGAGGAAGAACATGGGTGGCAACCTCATAAACAGGTGCTGTGGAGGACATTTATTATTTTGACTGCCCAGAAAAGCAATACCTCTCCTTTCCTGGCTCTGCTCCATGCCCCTGTTCTAATCATATTACAGATCCCACCTTCTTGGCCAGAATTATTGTGGGAAGGACTTATCCTAAACCAAATTGGGCCAATGACAGGGCCGAACGTCTTGGCTACCATTACTATGCCAGAGACTTAATCTGACACAAACCAGATTGATCACCTCCCTGAAAATTTTGAATCTGGAACCAGGAAGACTAACTGAGTTTCCATTCCTCCCCTCTGGTATCCCCTAGCCCAAAAAGGACATAGTTCTGCAGTAATAGAACATGTCAATATTCACATCTGTAGTAGAGACAACACTGAGACCATCTGAGAAATAATTGGCTCTGGTTCCACCTGTACCAGGTATTTAGCCACCCCTGCCTTCCTCCACTTGTGAGCTGAGAAACTTACCCATTCTGCCTAAACAAATTTAAGTTGGGCTTCTGTCATTTGCAACCCAAAGAACCTTACACCAGAATGAAGGAAGGAAATGAACTTGTCGTGTCTAAGGAAATATTAAGACACAAACTTCACTGGAATAAGAGATTTATTCTCAAGAATTATGAGATGTGACCTGACTGAAGAGGGGTGTGAATGGCATACCGTGGAGAGTCTCTGAGGCTTTTGAGCACAGAAACACCCTGGGGAAAACAGTCACTGAAGTGGAGAAATGTGGGAAGAGGCACCTATGATGAGCAACAGCATGTAGAGGCTAGAGGCAGGGAGACTGCCTGGGAGGCTGTTGGAAGAGGAGCAGAGTCAAGATTCCATGACACCAACCTTCAGCAAGCCATGAAGAGTCACAGGGTTTCACCTTGTCATGAGCACTGAAAGCTGCCTCTACCTTTGAAATTTTACTTGCCAATGTCCTTATTAGGGGAAAGCTCTCCTGACAGTCACATCAATAACTAGGTGTGTAATTAACTTAGATCTTCCCCCCACTCAGTGCCACCCAGGGGGGTGGCGGTGGGGAAGGCTGAGATTCTAGGAGCTCAATATCATAGTCAAAGCTCTCATGGATGTGTCTTCCTGCAGTGGGTGCCCACACTGACAACATGGCTAAATGTGGCTTAATTTGACAATCCCAACAATCCATTGTTAATGACATGCCATCGTAATTTGCATTTGGTAAATGCAATTTTTTGGCTGTTTGCTCTCTGCTAGCTTTCTCTTCTGGGTTCCTGGACTCTGTGTTCCTTGGGGGGCAACAGTACAAATACCATCTCTGCTACTGGGACACAACAGTTAAATAATGTGAAATTGCACTGATGCCAGTGAAATAAAAGCGAGTTTTACAAAACCGAGTTCTTTCCCTGAACATAATAACAGTAAATTTCTAGGGTCCTATAGTGTAATATCTATTAGATTTATTATGTTGCAATTCCCAGTCCCACTAGTTCTGCCTGAGGGTGAGTATATTACATTTCATCACAGTTTCATTTTCTCCTACAGATGAGAAATGGGAATGCGATTGCAGTTATGTAGCATGCATGTGTTAAATCTGATCTCTAATAAAATCAAACACATCACAACTCAAAGCACTTTAGCACAGTGTCGGCAAAATGAAACACCATCTGTCATCATGTAGAGATTGCCTTATTATAACACAAAATCAAACTGCTCAGTGTGAACATTGTTACTTAATAAATGGGTAAATGAAAACTGATAATTATGATCTTATTTATTTTAAATGATGACTTAAAGCCACCAGAGGTGCAACATAATTTGTCAATTAGACATTCTGGACCCCATCACAGCATATAGAGCAAACACCCTTCAGTAAAAATGATAAATAGACTTGGAAAGAAACAAAGGAGAGGGCTTGAGAGGAACTTTCAAGAACTGCCAGAAGGAGAAAGGAGGGAAGGAGCTCAAAACTTGAGAAATCATGGCCAGTCCTGATCGGGTGACTGCAGTTTCAGCACCAGAATTTCCTGACATTTTCACTTGGAAAGAAAATCAACAGTTTCCGTGTGCTGGAAGACATGGTGACGGACTGCAGGGCCCAAGAAGATCTGGTGGCAAAGCCTTGTTTCCCACGAGGCACATGTAAAGTTCTGATGTTCTTTCCAACTGTTGGGGGGAGGAGGAAATTAATTTAGTTTTAATCTTTCATTTGAATGGAACACTATTAGTCTAGGGTTTGTCGTTTTTGAAAACAGAATATTTAAGTAGGTAGAAAGTACACAATCTGGGAAAGAGATTGTGAAAGTTGAAGAGAATTAAGGGCAATGATCATTAGGAATCTACTATGCTAGGGAGGAGGGCTTTACTTTTCCCCAGAAAACAGAAAATGGAAACATCTAAATGACTTGCAGAGATCGTAGATACACAGTGATGTCTCTTCCTAATACTTTTACCTATAATCCTGATTATCTGCTCTGAAGAGATCACAGCCATTCCTGGGATCCTGTGAGTTGTGACAAGAGTCTGCAAGCCCAACAAGATATAGAAACACTTCCTGTCCCCATGCAGTTTGATATAGGTGTGTTATGCAGGGATTCACAATTCTGGAGTCTTCCTTTGGCATCAGATACAGTTTTTCAGAGAGTCTTGCAATCACAACAAACTCCTTTAGCTCCTGAGAATTTGATGGAAGAGTTACAGATCTCCCCTAGGTTCCCCAGAATTCCCCTAAGACCTGGAAATGATACCTTAAGTGGCAGGGTAATGAATCGAGTCTGAAAAAAATATAGTCTACTGCCATTTTACTATGCCCCTCCCCCGACACTTTAAAAGATGGTTTCATGGAGGGATTGTCTTAAGTAACATCACAAATGATTTAGTTTCCTAATTCTAAGGAAAGTTTATTACAAGGTGATTTCATCTCTAATATTGACTTCAACTAGGTAAATATTTCTGGAGCTCCTGCTATATTTATATCAATGAGATGTTTTAAATAAATAAGCAGTTTGCATTCATGAGTAATTTGCAACCCAGTTAGAGAAAGAAAACTTGTAACAATGATTGGAATTTGTGGTAAATGAAGGTACAGTTACATGCAAAGAAACAATCCCTGTAACAGTTTAAAGATGGGAAATACAGCATCTGAGATGAACTTTGAAGGGCTCAAGAGGTGAGGATGAAGGAGAGGTATGGTAGGCAATGGTAGGAAAATCACTTTCTGGCATAACAAAGAATCTGTCCAGTCTTTGTGCCAGGTTTCTAGCATTGAGCTCCTAAAACCCTTGGGATTTCCCGAGTGAGAGGAATGCCTTGTTATGCTAATGAGGTAACTCATAGTAGGTCTCTAGATAGTCACCATAAAGACCAATCACATGAATAGAGGCTTGGAACTTTGTGCCAACCTGGAACTTTGGACTTTCAGGGAGCAGAAAAGGGCTGGAGATTGAGTTTAATCATGTGGGGAGTGATTTATGAAGCATGACTACATAATGAAACACCAATAAAAACTCTGGCCACCAAAGTTTGATGAAGCACCCTAGTTGGTGAAATATGGATGTTTCAGGAGGCTGATGCACCTTTGAGTCTCCAAGGAGAGGGCATGGAAGGCCTTTATGCTCCCTTCCACACCTTACCCTGTGTTCATCCCTCGTAATAAAACTGTAATTGCAAGTATTGCTTTTCTGAGTTTGAGTCATTTTGGTGAATTATTGAACCTAAGGAATGTTGTTGAAACCCCCAGGTTTAAACCAGTCATTCAGAAGGGTGGGTGGCCTAGGACATCACTTGCAGTTAGCATCTGAAGTAGGATCAGCCCTACAGAGGACTCTGCCCTTAATTTATGGAGATTATCTACGGTGGACCTGACCTAATCAGCTGATTCCTTACAAGGAGTACAAGGAGTGCTCTTCAAGGCAAGGAAGTTGGAAACATAAGAGAAATTCAACAGAAGGGACATTCCCCATTGCTAGCTTTGAAGATGGGGCAGGCCATATGGCAAGGAATACAGCAGTTTCTAGGAGAGTGGTCTCTGATGACAGCCAGCAAAGAAATGGGAACCTCAGCCCAGCAACCACAAGAAACCGAATTTTGTCATAACCCTGTGTGCCTGGAAGATAACCCTAAACTGAAGATGACATCCTGGCTGACAATTTATGATTGCATGCTTGTGAAATTTTGAGCTGAGAACCAAAGTAGGCCACAAAAAGACTGACTACAGAATCTTAAGCTAATATGTAGGTTTTGCTTTAAGTCACTAAGTTTGTGTTAATTTGTTATACAGCAATAGAAAACTAATAAAAGAGGGCCTTGTGATAACTATGTCACAAACCTCAATGCCGTTCTATGTAGCCATATTGTTTTGTCTGCCCAGCTTCTCTGAGCAACCCACTGCCACCTGTGTCACACAATCCTCATAGTTATCATAGCAACAAACATTTGGGAAATGTGGCCTGATCCTTGGACACAGCTGATTGGTCCAAGAGTCCTTCTTGGGAACTTTGGACTTGAAACCCAGAGGGTAGCTAAAACCATAAAATGCAAAAAAAATCAAGGGTTTATGGTCACTGTGTTTTCTCCTATGTAGAAGAATCTCCTGTGAGGAAAAGAATGAAGCCAACACACAGAAGCAAGGATAAGAAATACTGTGGCTTGCATCTAAGCCCCTGGTTCCAGATGATTCTTAGGTCCAGATACACCCTGTCTTTAGGTTCTAAGAGACACCCAAGAATGTTTTACCATAAATTCCCTTTGTTTAAACCAAATCAAGTTGGATTCTGTCAATTGTAATGAAAACAGTTTTAACTGACACAACAGTATTAGTAAAAATTCATAGGTTTCTGATTTCTAGTAGTCCAAGCCTAGATTCTGACTGTTCTAAGACAACGTCTCTCCTCCAGGGCATATATCCATGAGTATTCCACAAATAGTATATGCTGGACTTGCCAGACACAAATCTAAATGGGGCCTTTATTTTTGTCTTTTAGAAGTTGTTGCCACAGAATGCCAAATTCATTGATTCATTTGATCAATTCAGCAAACAACCTGTTAATTAAGTTAAAAAAAGAACTTAGCCAAAGTTGTTTCATTGAACTGGCCTTGTAGATAAGCTTCAAACACGTTGTTGAAACAAAGATTTGCCTGAGTTACGACACATCTGAGGCTTCCTAGAATGTAAGTGGAGAGACTTCAGAGTTCCAGAGGCTGTTCTTCCTCCACGCTTCCCTCATTAGTCTAAACCACTGAACACAGCCACTTCTCCTGGACTCTCTCCAGTAAGGGTGTTAGCCAAGGTCTCCCTTTCATCTGTGATCATGTCTACTAAAGCCCAGGAGAAGTTCAAAACAACTTTAGTGAGTCAAAGAGAACACAGGGTATTTGGAGGAATCTTGGAATTTTTGGACCCTTACCCACTTTTCACATGAAAATCAAATGGAGGTGCAACACTATTGAAAGGATGAGTATAATAGTGCTTTTTCCCTGCTGCAACTGATCAAAAGATGAAACTCAAATTGTCTTAGGCAAAAGATTTTAAGATTTCAAGTAACTGGAAATCAGGGAGATTCAGCAGCATTAAGGCAAGGCCGCTCAGACCCGGGGCTCCAGCAGCAGCCTCAGGATGTGATTTCTCCTGCTCTCCCTCTCCCAGCTCTGCTTTTCTCTGTGTTGGCTTTACTCTTACTCAGGCATTCTTCCCCTGGTGACTCCAGACAGGTCCAGATTAAGGTCCTCAGAGCTCTGAATCTGGCAGAAAGATTCTTTTTCTTTAATTGTTTGACAAGAGTGCACAACTCAAATACCAGTGGACTGATTTGAGCCACAAGTCCATCCCAAGTCACTGCTGGGGAGAGGGGCTGGACTGAGGTGAGTGGGTGGTTTCCCCCTGTCTTGCCAATGGATTTCAGCCCCCGGCTAGTTCATTATGGATTCAGTGAGACCGAGGAATGACAATGGAACATTCTTGGGGTAAAAGGGCTTATTACCTGGCTTTATTCTCCCAGCAATAGGCTGAGCACTAGAATCACGTCTACATCCAGTGGTCAGCAGGTCTGTAATCCCCCTCCCTCTCTGCCTCCACCCAGAGCACTGGGCAGAGCTCTTTATACAGTGACTCAGTCAACAACAGCTTATTCCTGTGGGTGAGGAAGCAGTAGCCAAGCAGCAGACCAGTTACATCATCAGGTAGTTTAGGTTCAGGTGAGGATCCTGGCCATAGGAACCTTCACCTTCACTTTATCCACATCCTCCTTAGAAAAATCAGTTTTTACTGAAAGTAGGAATGACTTCTAGGCCAGCAAAAACATGGGTGTTTTTATCACAGCCTTACCTGGTTCCACGCTCCATAGTAACTCTTCCCCACACCTGGGGCCATTTGACTTAAATCTGCAAGTTCAACTGGCCACAGTTCCAACTTTAGGCATGGGAGATTTAAGCAGCTTCACTCTACCATCCTGAAATCCTGTCTCAAGTTACTCTTGTTGGTTTTCCAGATCTGACCCCACTTTATAACCCAGGATCTTACTCGTTTCCTAGGGCTTCTTTTTTGGCCAACTGCCTTCAGCATCTCCATTCACTCTAGGCATGGAATGACCCTGCCTTGCTTTTGCTAATTTTGTCCCAGAAACTGACTTGGAACCCCAGTCCCATGTTGGGCCATGTGTGGACAAACTTCCATGATGTCAACAAGGATGTTAGCATATTGTCTTGCCAATGGGTTTCAGCCCTGGACAAGTTCACTATGGATTCAGTGTGACCAAAGAAATGACAGTATAATGTTCTTGGGGTGGAAGGGATATACCCAACTTTATTTCCATCGTGGCAGGTCAATCACTAAAATCCTGAACTCTCAGAGCAAGTCTGCATGCAGCAGGCTAGTCTCTGCCTCTGGGTCTCTCTGCCTGCCCGGCCATCCTCTGGGCCTCTCTGCCTGCCCGGCCATCCTCTGGGCCTCTGTCCTCGGCACTGCCACCACTCCAGCCTCTGCTCTCCTGCAGCCTTGCAGTCATGCCACCGTGTCACCCAGAGCACTGGGCAGGGCTCTTTATATAGAGTCAGTAACAATGCATTGCCCACACGTGTGTAGTGAGCTAGCCAACCAGGGCCAGGTGAGAATCCTGGCCACAGGAAACCACTTTATCCACACATACTATGCATTCCTGAATTATCCACTGCCATGCTCCACTTGTCCACTAGGACTGCTTTCATCTCTTGTTATTTCCTGCTGAATTCTCAAAGTCTGTTCCTAGTCCAGACCACTACCAGTACCCCATAGGCTAAGGTCTACATGCTGGGCAAGACTTTCTTTAGTTATTCACAGCTATTCTGATTTTGTTAAATGCCAGTCCATAAGGGTATTTTTATATTTGCCACCAGCAGCCATCTCCCTTTTCTACAGTACCCCAGTATTCCTCTTTGGAACCTACTCTGTGTCAATCCTTAGCCTGTTTGCCCTCAGATCCACCCATCAACCTTTCCCTTGTTCTACATTTCAGGACAGCTGATCACTTCAAGCTGCATTTCCCAGGCCCCAGTGTCAGTTGGTGGATTAAGCTACTGAGAGGCAGTGGCAGGAGACTGGAGACCGGAAGAAAGGGATAAAGTCAGGGTATTTCTCCCCATCTCTCTCTGCCTTGGCTGATAGCTCTAGACGTGAGAGCAGCTTCTCCGAAGCATCAGCTCCTGCCAGGCAGGCTCTGCTGTGGCTCCTGTTCCCACCAGGTGGTCCTGCCCTGGACCTCTGGGAACGCTGTGTCCTTTTTCCCTTTGTCCCTCCAGCCAAGCTGCAGTAGCAATATCCTCTCGTTAATTTCAGGATTACTTCACCAATCCCAGTTTGGGTGTAACCAATCTCCTGCATTAAATTACATCTGCTTTAAATATTCAAAGTAGTTTCAACATTCTGGGTTGGAGTCTGGCTGACCCCACCCTTCCCCAAATTCTCAGTATATTTGCTTCAAATCAAGTTGACTCACCTCCAACTACAAAGGTGAGCATGTGACTTAGAGCTGGCTGATCAGAGCATCTCATCCCCTGGCCATGTCATTGGTGCAGGAATTTGCATATAGCGCAATCACAGCCAGTAACAGACACTCTCAGAAATTATGGTGGGACTGTTGGGGAGGAGACAGAGTCTCCTTTTTCTCATGGATGAGTGTGTGTCAAGAAGTAAGCCCAGATCCCCTGTCAGCCAGTCTTGCAGGTTCACGGAGAGAGCTCTGCCTGAGAACAAAGCCAATGCGGATGGGAAGGGACATACTTGCTCCAGGCCACATAGCCCCAAACCACTCTTCTGTATCTAGTGTCATGTTAGAAACCACATAGCCTCCTTCCATGACAAATCACTATGATCCATGTTCTTCAGATGACACCCAGATGTTCCCACACTTTCCTGGGTTGTGGCTCCCTTGGAATCTCTGGAAGTGTTCCCAGTGCCTCTAGACCAAAAGAAATACTTAACACCTCCATTTATTTACTAGCTCGGCCCAATCAACCAAGTACTTGTGCTACAATGACCATCTGAAAAAATAATAATGATATAAGTTTAAGGAACACATAAATTTCTATTCCATTCTATAATACCTACAACTACTTATTAATAGGAAGCAGGTACCCTTGGACACCACAGCTTTTCGAACCTTGGAATCAGATTAGGTATTGCCACCCTTATTTCCTAGTCCACAATGATGTTCAGGCACTTCTTATTTTTGATGACAGTTACTGTCAAAACACACACACACACACACACACACACACACACAGCTTCACAAAGACATGACATCACAGAAAGAAATGTGGCACCATTTAATAATAACTACCTCAAGGTAGTAGTTCATATAGTGTTCTGTATAAACAGATGCTGCCTATCATTGGTTTCCTTCAAAAATGTTAAAGATCCCATGGTACCATGATGAGTTAGCTACTGGGCTCTGATACTCCTTGACAGTTGGGCAGCCACCGCCTTCAGGAAAGGCCCATGCCTGCCCCCTAGGTCATACTCAGCAACCTTCAGCCACAGAAGAGAGCCATGGAAGGAATGAGGATGCTGCTAACAATGGGCCAGATTTGGGGAAATCCCAATGCCACCTGAGCAGAGCAGACATCTTCCTGGAGCCCCTAACTCCTCTGAGAAAAATAGCGTTGCCACCCCCAATTCTAAGAAGCCAGGGTAACAGTCTTTGGCCTCTTCCTAAAGACAGTGGGACCAGACATCACCTCCCCAAATACTCACTTGTGGTGCTACTTACTGCCTTTCAGATGTTTGCTTTGCTTTGATTTAGTTCCTATTTCCTTTTACATTTCTGGCCTGTAATCTCATTAAAAAACAAAGTACTTGCTTCATAAATTCCTCCAGAAACTGAAGCAAAAGCCTGTTTAAAAATTCTATTTTTCCCCTAAAATAAAAATTGAATGCTGCTCCCTTTACTATGTCCACTGACCCACAGACCTGCACTCTGAACTTGGCTCTGCCTCCTCCTTGCTGGGTGATGCTGACACATACACAGACCCAGATCTCATTTTCCTTATTTGTTAAAAATAAAGTTGGGGAGGTACTTTGAGATTTTACCAACCAGTAAAATTTGGAATGCTCTGGAAATAGACCTGTGATTGCCAAGGTTTCATTTTGCCAAAGACAAACCAAAGGGACTGCCATCTACTCTCACCACCATTTTACAATATGTTATAAGGTTATTTATTGTACAAATAAATACATTGTAAGGTTATTATATGTAACCTTATACATGTGTAAGTTTATGTCACTATCAAAAAAGTAGAAAGAAAATATCCCCTAAATAATCTCTATTTTAAAAGTTTGCTTCTTTTGTTTTATTGGAAAAAATTGTTCTTTATTCCATTTTGCTTCGGACTGGTGAAAATTTCATCATCCATCAGCGCAAGTTGCAAATGAGCATGCATACCTGCAGTGTGGCTCACTGCCCTGACTTTGCAGAGACTCACTGCAATGACCTTACTTTCTAAGACTCGGTATCTCCATCTGACAAATGGGCACAGTAAAACCTGCTCTGTTTACTTCCCAGGGTTGTTATGAATGTGAAATGAAAAAGTGGATGTAATAGTACTTTAAAATAAATATATATTAAGGTATCATCCCCAGTACCATCTTTATGTCCTACCCAGAATCGAGGCAGCATTATGGATCTCCAACTTTTCTCTAACTCTCTGGCCTTGGCTGGTTTAATTTAGACCCTGAACATTAGTTTAACAAAGTGCTTTCATGTTTATTATATTGGATTAGCAAATTATAAGCTATCATACGAGGCTTCCGAGAACACCCAGACAAATGGCCTGCACAAAGGGAACCCTCATATAGTCACCATATGGGTTTCATTTATTAAAGCTTTGGACCCTGAGCTTGGGGAGAGCCAACCTCTTTACAGAGGGACTCCTGAGGATTGGTTGCTAGGAAGCTACAAAAGCTAGTGTTTTTAATGAGATTTAAAGTATCATAAATTATATATTATTTTCTGCACTTAGGACATTCATAGCTCTTTGGTTTATTTTGTATTTCATTTTGCATTGGTGACATATAATCCCTTTACATACAAAATGCCTTGCATAAGAATTCCCTCAGAAATCAGAGCAAATTGCATTTCAGAATTATTTTTTCTCCCTAAAATAAAAGTTCACATTTCTTTTGTCTCCTCTTGCATGTCCAAAGCAGGCAATTGCTAAGAATTTATTTTTTCCACTTAAAAAAAAATTAATTCCAGCCTTTACCAATAATAATTCCTCAAGTGAATACTGAAAGTTGAGTCTGGAGCTGCTGTTAATAAGAATTCTCATAATTCCATTTTCTGATGAGAGTTAATGTGGGTTCTGTGGGTTTAATTCCACAGATAATTACGGAGGCAGTATTTAAAAAGCCTGTTTAGTCGGTACCTTTCCTCAACTGCTTCAGTTTTCAACATTAAATAAAGAGGCAGCCATTCCACAAAAGAAATTCAAAAACTATTTGGTTTAACTGCCCATCTTTAAGGAGGCGAGTCATTATGCAAATGTGGCTCTGTCCGATCTGCATAATAAAAGACAGCCCCTGGTCTGTAGCAAAGGGCCTCAGGCATATTTCTGCTGAAAGTGGCCACCGATGAAACAAATTAAGACAGTACTTTTCTGTTCAGAAATTGTTTTTAATCAGGGATCCTTTGTGAAATGAGATTTTAACATCTTTGGAAAACAAGGGTCCCTGAGAAACACATCTCCTTTTTTGCTCCCCCATTGTTAACTTTCTTCTTCCCCATCATGAGCTTTTCGCTGGAAGCCCTATATCATGCTCTGGAGACATCAGCTGCTTTCAGGAACATCTCCACTATTTAATTTAACAGGCTCCATTTCTCTCTTTTAACAAAAATCCAGGGCTCTAACAAGATGCAGTTAGTTAATCAATTTTAGCAAAAGTTTTGGGAACATGTGTAAGTTGAGACATGGGGAAATTTTTGAGGTGTGAGGCCATCAACAACTGACCCAGGACTATGGGGCCCAGTAAACATGAAAAGTCATCTTTGCCTTGTCTTAACACTAGCTGGTTTGCACACTGCTCTGCTCCCATAGCCTTCCTAGATGGCCAGGGGGGTTGACGGGGTGAGTTTCTGACCTCTCCACTTGATGGCTGGGTGTCTGGATTCAGTTTACCCCTCATTTGGTTTGCACCTGACCAATCACAAATCTGGGCTCCACTTGACATCCAGGTCCCATGTTCCTCCTGCTTCCAGATGCCTTTTCCCATTCATGTTGTGTCAGTGAGCTGCATCAGAGCGCAACTGTTCATAGACTTGTCAGCTTAGGAGCTGTGTCCTTTACCTGTAATTTCAAGAAAATCATGAGAGGGTGGAATGCTGACATGTAAGACTGGAACAAATAACAAAATGGAAAAAATAAGAATTTGTTGGCAGACTGAAAAGAGCATTGGAAATAGAGCAAAAAAAATGTCTGAAAAGATATACATACATCAGAATGATTACAGTGGCTGTACATGAGTAAGTTTTGATAGTTGACTTATATTTTCATTTTTTTGGTTTGCCTGTCTTTTCTACATTGCCTACAAAGATTATGCATTATAATTACAAATATTTTATAGGTTTGTTTTTATATGTACTGACTTCCCGTATTAATGCAGCCAAGTGAAACCATCCAGGTCTGTCTGACTACATGACCTTAGACACATTTCACCCTCTTGGTCTTCAGCTTCTTAATTTGTAAATTAAGAAGTTAATTCTGAGGTCTCTTCCAGGGCTCATATGTTGAGTCATCTATGAATATCTGTTTCACCCCAAATATAAAATAAGAATAAGGAAGCATAAGAATAAAGAACCAAAATAAATCTTATTCCTACAACTCAGCAATTCTAATGCTATAAGAGTGCTTGGAGATCATCCAAAATGTTCTTGTGTAAGAATTATTTGGAAAGAAGTATCCCAGTAAGGAGAAAAATGGTTGGGAACCGCTGATCTATTTTAATGCCTTAGATAAGAAATAAGTGGCTCAAGGGTGACAAACTAGAAGGAGGCAGAGCTAGGATTAGAACACTGGTGTCTGAGATCTGTCTAGAATTTTTCCTTCCAAATTATGTGCTATCTTTAATTTGCAATGTTTCCCTATTTGACCCTCAAATAGGATGACTATTCATTGCAATTTGTCTGGGATCATTTGGGTTTATGGCTGCTATCCCAGTGTAATTATTAACATCATATTTTTTGCTCTCAAAAATGTCCTGAATTAGACAATAACTTTTACGATCATGTTGCCTATCACTTAGCCCAGTCTTTGCCCTTCTCTCAGCCTGACAGAATTTCACCTGTGACACAGCTTGACCTGGGCTTCCTCCCTGACATCTATCTTCATCACAGGGAGGACTGACCCTAATATCTTAGAGTCCATATTCATTCATGGATCAACTTATGGTCTGGATGGCAAAAGAGATCCCAAGAAATATAAGCTGGTATTTGGCTTCCCTGCTCAGAAACCAAACTCTTCAACAAATCACAGAACACCATGCAGAGAAAGGCCAGCCCTGCTCAAAGGGAGCCCACCATGCCTAACAGCCTCTCTCTTCCTTAGAGGAAGGATACTGTATGGAAAATGGCATGCATCCCCACCAGGCAGTCTTCCCCAACCAGGCACTTCCATTCATTTGACAATCATCATGTGTCAGTTTCCATGTTCGTTCTTCAGGAGGCAAGAGATTATCAAAGCACAGTCTGTGTTCCCAAGAAGTTCACAATCTAGTTGGAGGGCATGGAGTGGGGATGCAGGTTTTACATATCACCAACTCATTTGATCATTTTTAATCTCCTCCAGACAATGTGCAGTTATCATAGGTATTCAAAAAGATATGTTGAACATATGCATGAAGGACTTAATGCATTAATTAACATTGCTTGTTCTCTAATTGCATTGTGTATCTACTTCTTATATTCCAAGAGGTAGAACTGTATTGATAGCATGCTAAATGTGGAGAGACAGTGACCTGTAGCAGGTAAGAATCTGGGTCTATAAGCAGAGTTCCTCTTTGGCTCTGTCTCCTGCTGGCTGTGCAATTTCAGGCAATTTACTTTGCCTTTCTGTGCCTTAGTTTCCTATTCTGAACATGAGGACAATTACTTCACAGAGTTGTTGAGAAGACTGAGTTAATGCATAGTGACAGTGCCAAATGACAGGATTGTGCTGGTAAATGTTCAACAGTCAGTTCTTTAGTGGTTAAAAAAAGCCCCGATTTGTACCATTTGCTGATTTCAGCAGTACAAATGCTCCACTACTAATGCGAAGTTACTGAGCACAGAGATAGGAAGAGATGTGCCCAGTCAGTTCCATGAGCCAGCACTCCACTGATTGCTATCTAATGAGATAATGTATGTGTAAACTTCACACATGTAAGTTTGCTCTACTAATCCTTCTTCTGTTTTTGGTCCACACTGTGTTTAACATAATAGCAAAGACATGGGATTAGCATTCTAAATAACTATACCAATAAGTCACCTACACTCATCAAGTGTGCCTGAGCACCAAGGAATGAGCAAGATCCCCCCCGCAGCACTGCTGCTGGGCACACTGCTGTCCAGTTGCTTTAGAATGATGCCATGATAATAGTGGGCAACATTTTAAAGGACTTAATATATTCCAAGAACTCTATCAGGTGCTTTAAACACATCATTCCATTTTACTCTCACAACAGCTTTGTGAGATTGGAAGTGTGACCCTCAGTTTACAGATGAGGAAACTGAGGCTCAGAGCAGTAAATAACACGCTCTATTCCACCACTACTAAAGGACAAAACTAGGACTCAACCCTGGTCTATGTCACGCAATGTTCACATCCTAAACCAGTGCACTTCAAGGCCATGACTGCTTTTAAGTTCTAATGTCACTTTAATCTGACTGTTGGTGCCAGTAGACAACATATTATGGTGGCTAAGAGGGTAGACTCTAGAACCAGACTAGGTTCAAATACTACTCTGCTATTTATCAGCTGTGTGACCTTGGGCAAGTTATTTAACTTCTCTAGGCGTCAGTTTCTTCTACAAAATGGGGAGAATTATGGTACCTGCTTTCAAGAGTTGTTGTCAGGATTAAATGAGCTAATATGTATGAAATATTTATAACAATGCCTGGCACATAGTAAGTTCTATCTGTGTGCTTATTAAATGAAAATAAATAAAGTTATTTTAGATGAAGTGAGAGTGTCCCTGGATTTCAAGACAGAAATGTGATATCAACTCTTAGATATAATAGCTCAGCTACTTAATTCACTCTTCCAAAACAATCCAGGCAGATGAAATCAAATAATATTGGGATAAAACACAGATGAATATCCAATCTATCGCTTTCCTTGAGCGTAAGCACTCTGAACTCTGATTTTCTAGTTAAACAGCCTCGGTGGAAATCACAATCATAACAGGTAAAGCCCAGCTTACATTTTTCTAAGCAGGTTCTTCAAAGATGGCTATTAGTGTCCCTCAGAGGACACATGATGGGAAAGAAAACACAGGTTTTTATACGGTGATAAACTCATGACTTAAGCAGCATTCCCTCAATTGTAGGGAACACAACTCCGCTCAGCTAACTAACCACAAAGAAGGGCCCCACAGGCATGGCTCTCCCTCATGACCCTCCAAATAATAAGTAAACACTCCCACTGGAAGGCAAAACCTTTTGAAAAGTCAAATGAAGATGTAGACCCAGGTGATGCTGTATTCACCAAATGGATGGCATACCAAAGACACTCAGAGGTTTTCATTATGTTCTTCTTTCCTTTCCAAAGGATATACACCCATTTAGTCCATCATCCCCAGCACTGTACTTACCCTGTTCTCCAATAATCCCTGTATCTCTAGGGATTGTCTCTTCTGTGGAGAAAGTTACAATGGGCTCTAATCACCAATTTACAAGATCAGGGGTTAGAGGAATGTGATAAATGATACCACCTGGATACAATCAGCAAAACTAGAAAATTCCTAGGATATTTCAATGAATATTAACCCTTAGATCAATGTGTGGACTTTTTTTGAATCCTAATTTGAGCAAACCAATTGCAGGAAATCATTTTAAGACCATGTCAACCCTAATTGAATATTTGATGCTATTAAGGAATTAATGTTAATTTGTTAGGTGTGTTAAAGATGTTATATTTATGTTTTTACAAAGTTCCTGTCTCTTAGAAATACATACTGAAGTACTTATGGATAAAATGATGGGATATCTGGTATTTTCTTTAAAACACTCCAAACAGGAGTGGTAAGTGGCATGGTGGGATGGGGGATGGTAGTCATTAATGAAACCAAATATGGATTTGACAACAATTTACTGGGCCCCTACTATAAAAGGAACAACGTGCTAAGCATGAACACAATGACAAACACCACAAAGTCCCTACCTAAAGGAACTTACATTCCAGTAGCAAAGGCAGACAATCCATAAATTAATAAGAGATGGTGATAAATGACGGGTGTATTCACCTATAACCCCCTAAATTTGCAATGCTCTTTATTTTCTGTGTTGCCGATGCAGTTGCTCTTATCTGTAATGCCCTTCTACGACCAGCTCCCTTCCGTCTGCTGCATGCTCACCCATCTATTCAGCCCCTAAGATTCAGCCCAGCCATAGATTCCACTGGGAAATCACCCTTACCTCCCTCAGGCTTGGCTCTTCATCATTATATCACCAACTTCTTATGTATTGTCTAGTAGGTATTTAATAAATGCTTATTGAAAAAACAAATGCAAGAATACATTGATGGATTTCTTAAACTGGGTTTGTTGAGCTTTTGAATTGTGAGTGTTAAGGTCAGAGATTATATCTGAACATTATCCTGTATCCTGGAGAACCTGGGATTAGGAGGTGCACTTTGTTAATGAAAGTCATGAAAACAGATATTTGCTTAAAGCAAAAGTTTCCCTATATGTCTGCAGTGATTTGTGTATGTGCAAAAAAGTTTCTACCATGACGTACACTGAGTTACCCCAAAGTTATACTGAGTTGTTTTTCTTAACTCCAGGATTTCCCAGAAACTTTCTTATGCTAATTTGAGCTGTTCCCCTCCAAGATGAGACTTTATGCAATTTTCCAAACCCTGTTTGGCCAAAAGACCCTTTTGTTCTGAGGGCATCTCAACAGATTAAACTAATGTCCTGAAGAGCACCTTTTAGGAAATACTGGTCTACCTGATGCCCTGCCTGTGAGTTGACCTTTACTGGTCCACGTGACTTATCTTACACTAAAGTAGTACAATATGGCTTTGCCACAGTAGCTGTGCAATAGTAGCAAAGTACTAAAGCTCTCTTTGCCTCTGTTAAACTATTGTAATAATGCACGTCGTGGCTGAATTAGAAGAATGAAAAGTATAAGGATGGAACACAGAGATACAATTGTTGTCATGTGTTACTATCACTATTTTCTGCCTTTCTCCCTTTCTGTCTCTATGTCTCAATCTACAGAACAGGTAGCAATGCCTTAGTAATTGAGAAGACAGCATATCAAGCAGTGCTTGTTAAAACAAATAAATGTACAAAAATGAAAACCTCTAAGGACAAAAATCAGTAGCTGCTGAGATTGCTTCTAGATATGTGAGAAATGAAATAAGGGTAGACAGTATGCCATTTGGGAGAAGAGAGTTTCTTTTAACACAGTGGTTTACATTGTCTTCAAAAATATGAAGAATGCAATAAAATACGTGGAAAGGTGTGATTTTACACATACATGTGAATACATATCTTACACTATCGAGTGAGAAAATAAAATTGATGAGGGTTTTCTTTTCATTCTATGTCTTTTGGCTTAAATGATGACTAATCTTACAGATTAAACCCAATCACTAGATTATTGATATTAATTCTTTCTTTGGCTTGACAGCTGTAGGATGGAAATATCATAGGAAACACACTGAAATTGGCTGAGCCCAATTAAGCAGGCAGGACCTGAGTGGACACAGAAAAAATATACCAATCACAGCTCACGATTTTATTTTTAAGTCCGAATATTTTTGTAACAGAAGAAAGTAACTTTAAAACACTATATTAGCAAAATTATTTTATGTGATAATCTAAGTTTCATTCCACTGTTTTAAACCTAATCTGTCAACAAATAGTGAAAAAAATTTTTAAACTCTTTTAAAGCACAATTTCATCAAGAAATGTTCGGGCATGGAGAAGGCTTTATCCTCTTCAGTATTTTAAGCCCTGCTTTTAGTTAAAGCTTTTAGTTAAACAAGGACAAATCTAATCTGGCAATTTGCAAATAGGCTCATTTCTACACCCATTCATTAATGTGCTGATTAGAATCATAATGTAGAGTTGGGGCATCTTAAAGTCAACTCATTTATGGAAATGCTCATAAATTTAGCACATCATTGTTCAAACAGAAACATTCCATGATTAGAGAATGTAGAAAAAGAATAGATTTTAAGTAATCAAGGATGGAGGAGAGCATACAAGTTCCTTGCTACAAAGTTAAAGACTGAAGGGATAAGCCTAAATCAGAAGAAGCGAAAGACATCCAGCGTGGGAAAGTGGTAGAACAGGCAGGTTCCAGCAAGACTGGTCCCCATCCAGGTACAGAAAGCAGTAGGAAAGAAGGAAACGGAGGGACGTGGAAAGAAGGAAGCCACTAGACAGAAGTAAGATTGGCCACAAACCGATTATTGTTGAAATGAAGAGATTAATATATGGGACTTATGACTTTCATATTTGGGTGAAACTTTTTGATAAACATGTACATATATATATGTTTGACTTCTAGCAAGAAATATACAATTTTAAGTGAATAAAAAATAAATCAAAGGCAAACTAAGAACTATTAAAGGAATATGTCAATTACAAAGAGGAAGGGAAGGAAGGAAATTTTCCAGAGAAAGGAATGAAGACTGTAAGGAATATTTAGACAAAAACCAGGAAGGACTCACCATACCAACAACAAAACGGTAATTATGTGAGGAAAAGGATGCGTGAACTAACCTTACTGTAGTAGACATTTTACGATTTATGCATGTGTCAAACCGTTGCACTGTACACCTTAAACTTACACAATGTTATACATCAATTATAGCTAAAAAAGTTGTGAGAAAAAGTGCTTTGATAGATAACACATTTTTTTATTTCAAGAAAAAGCAGACGATTATTTTTGAAAAACACTACATACTGAAAGAGTACTAAGAAAAATGTATAGACTGAAGAGATCAGCATTGCTGGCACAAACATTACAGAAAGGTACTTGAATCAACATTCTCAGGAGATGAATTGAAATAAAATAAATATTTATTAAATATTGAAATAAAAACAAGGGAATATAAATTCCCACGTGTGAAAGGAAGATTTGTGAAGGCAAAGAACTTCAGAGTGTTCCAAGAATTTCTGTCTTCTCTAGGACAGCATGCATTCCACGATACACAGCATGTGTTTCTAATACAACCTTCAGCATGTTCCTCCTTGTCCTAAGACAGGACAGGGAAGGGACACCGTGCTATTCCAGGTGCTTCCTCAATGGGTACAGTGAGAAGGTGACAGGTATGCAGCTATGTTACACAAAGCCATAAAAATATTTTGCCACTGATTTTTTTTCTGAGTTTTCAGCATATTCTTTGTGACCGGCAGAATCCCAGGCATCTAGACACTACTTCTCATCACAGATCCAGCATGCCACTTCCCTTATTTAAAATGCCCACTGCTCCCCATAACTCATGGGATAAAAATCAAAGATCCTCAGCACAATACAGGCTTTCCACAGCCTGAGCCAGGATTGATCTCCAGGACCTCCTGCATGCAGCCCCCAGTTCCCTCTGCTTGCATTATGTACAGCTCTATCTGTAGGGGGCCATGCTGATCTTGAACATGGTTCTCCTATACTAGAAACACTTTTCTTTCTCTGCAGCTAGGGCATTACAGTGCCTTCGGGCATTACAGCGCCTTCCAGGACCATCTCAAATGTCACCTCTGAAAAATTTTCCTGTCATTCTTTCTCCTGTTCCTCTTGGCATTGAGGTTACAGGCTTTTATAATACTCTTCTGATCGTCCAGAATTATTTGTTGACTTGTCTGTTTTCCCACTAAACAATGAGCTCCTGGATGGCAAATACTCTTATTCTGGTCAGAATATCCCATGCCCAGCAAGCACCAGACATACAGTAAGTATGCAATATATATTATATTATATATTATATTATATTATATTATATTATATTATATTATATTATATTATATTATATTATATTATATTATATTATATTATATTATATTATATTATATTATATTATATTATATTATATTATATTATATTATCATAATTCATACTTGGGAATGAGGTTAAAGGCAGAGAAGGGCGTAACCCAAGAGACAAAACAATGCCATAAAAACCCAACAACCTTCTTAAAAAGAACATAAAGAAAGATACATGAACTGAACACACAAAGCCCCTAAACTAGCAAACGTTGGGATGGTAGCAAGCTTTCAGGCCCCCTATTACTTCACCATGAGGAAAAATGAGAGCAGTTCTGTAGGTTTTCTCACTGGGCAATATCATTCTATCCCCGAATAATTTTTTCCTTGTCTGTCAAGAGGGAAAAGTGGATCCAAGAGCAAGATCATGTCATGGATTTGGGTCAGAAAAGGGAAAGAAGGAAGTGAAGGGGGGAAGAAGGAAAACAAGAAAGATCTAAAAAGATAAAGGCAATGATCTAGTTACATCAGCAATTTTATTTACTAGGTTTTGGGAACCCAGTCCTTTACATAGCCTGCTAATGATAAAAATCAGCCCGGAAAGATGCCAAATTGCAGTGATGTGATCTCTCCTCTTTTCTTGTTTCCTTCTTTGCTAAAATGTCCTTGATTTCCCCCTCATTAATTGCACACCGGTTCTTCTAACATACATACAGAATATCTTCTAAATTACCCACTGGTGTTAGCGATAATGTAATGTGTGAGATGAATAAAATGCTCAGCTCCTCAAAGCTCCCCAAATACTTTCTTTCAAAAATGATCCACTATTTTCTTAGCTTGAATAGTCTTTTCATACCAACCTCAGTGACTACCAAAACAGTTTAATGTTATTAGAATATCATCAAGTTTCATTATGTTTAATAAGAGATGGTGACAAGAGATAATTTTAAATACATTTTCACCAAAATTAAAATCACAAGTTGTAAAATTAATCCTAGAAGTGTCAGTCATAATGTGATGTAATTTCATTCTTCTTAAACTTATTCTTGGTAACTGCTCTAGCAATAAAATTAAAAACATGGCAAAGAAGCTAAGATGGCAAATACCCATCTTCATTCTCGATAATGAAAATGTGGTTTGCCTCATCAATTTGTTTGCCACTTTAAATGGATTATTTAAAGGAAATTGATGGACATGATCAAATATCTCATTGTCTATGCATCATTCCGTCTATATTCATCAGGTATTTATTAACAGAGCATTATTGGTAGGCCCAGTGTGAACTAACCAGAAAGGTAAGAAGCATTGCATGCTCACTTTCCCCCATTCTCTGTAACTTACTTAGAGAACAACCTAGAAGAAAAGTATACAATTATATGTGATTTTATTTATTTATTCATATCCTGTTTCATGTCAAAAAGAATATTTGAGTTCCTTTAAAAAAAATACAAGAGTATAAAACACAAGAGTATAAAACAAACAACAGAATACATTGGGATGAAAGAGAAATGAAAGCAAGCAAATGGCTAGTGAACATTTCACTGAAAGAGGTGGACTGAAGTGAAGCCGAGCACTCCCTGAGGGCGCACACACACACACACACACAGGCATACACGTGCGCACACCTGCACACACACACACATACAGGCACACATACACACCCCAGCTGCTTAGAGAAGGCCTAGCTTTTCTGGAATTAAAACTCCAGTGATGTTTTCAAGGAACACATAAAAGGATACTGCAATGTTTCCTTGTCAACATCATCTCTAAACCTAATGATGTAGTGAGTTTCACATAACTTTAGCTGGTGGCAGGATGGTAAGAAGAGGCCAAAGCCATGCAGGCAAAGTTTGCTGCTTTCTAGTTCTCATCTCCCCTCACAGTTTAGTGGGGGTCTCCAAGGAGTCCAATCAGAATGACAGCCCATGTGAAGCCCACTATGGTAGTTGTATGCACAAGGTACCATGCAAGAACAAAGAAAGAGGTGACCCTTGAGCAAAATTCTAAAGACAGAGGAGGGATTAGCTTAGACTAGAGGAAGCAAGCTAGCAGGAAACACATCAACTCTGACCCTCAGCTGTATTTTAAAAATTAAACTAGTCGCTAAAATTTTAAAATTCAGATTTCCCGTTTCTCAAAAAAATATTGAAAGATTAGTCAGCACTGCGGCCCACATTCCTACCTGACAATAATTAGCCAAGACTGAGCAGCAGCCTCTTCTTTAGATACAGTGAGCATTCTCCAGTTTGTCCTAAACCCCAGTCAACCCACATCACTCATTTAGTTAACCTTCCTTAGCCCCGTGGACATTCAAGCAATAAGTGAAAGACAGGTATCTTGGCTTAAAACAAAAGTGACAGCATGTGCAAAGGTCTGAAACAGCCTGGTACCTGGGGGAAACTGGAGAGAAAAGTGTATGTAGGATGGATGGGGAGGGAGGCTAGGGTGGCCAGCAAGAGCCAGATTCTATTCAACACAGTATTTATTACAGGCAGAGTAAAATTTATCACAACCATTCTTTTGCTCACTTGGTCCACTGACTCCACTTGTTGGGAGAAACTATTAAGGTCTAATTGTTGCCATGGTTGTAGATCTTTAATGGAGAGGCCCAGTTAGGTATTGAACACACTCCTCTGCAAGGGGGTCCTTAGGAACATCAGCATTCAAAGACTTATATCTCCATCTCTTTACTACAACTTGTGAGTTCCTCACTTGAATGCAATAGTCATAAATAATACTCCAGAATCAGTGTCCTCTGGACAGTTCCTCTGTATCTGGAAACCCATACTGCAGCAAATCTTCCCCTCCTCTCTGCAGACTCACACCTCAGTGCAAAGGCTGCCTTCTACATAAACTCAAATGCTTTTCATCCACCTGGAAGTGAGCTCTCCCTCTTTTGAGCCCTTTGTGGTCCCCACTGCTGGGCATCATTCTATCCCAGTTATTTGTGCATACACTTCCTCCCTTACTTGATTGTTAAGACTTGGGAGGAGAAATAACAAAAATACTTCAAGAATGAGAGTGTATGTTTTCTGTTTCACATTCTTCTGTATTCTGGCACTTGCATCATAGCCCCCATTCAGTCCACAGACCATGATTTGTGTCAGACACTATTCTAGGCACTGAAGAACCACCTTCCAAAAGACAGGGAATGGCCTTGATCTCAAGGAATTTACATTCCAGACGAGAGATACATTATTTGTAAACAAATAAAGTCATTTCAGATGGTGATAAGGACATAAAACACAGTGACATACAAGACAATGGCTGGGGCAGTGACACCCACATGGAGATGCAGCGTTTACAAAGGCTGCTGTGAAGAGTTGGCATTTAACCTGAGACCCAGATAAGTTGTGAGAGGGAAACCAGCCAAGGAAACATTTGAGCCCAAGGTGTTCCAGGCAGAAAGACAGCAAAGGCAAAAGCCTGCAGGCAAGAACAAGCTTGGCAGGTTTGCAGAACAGAGAAGAGATCAAAGTGAATGTAAAAGAAAAGAGAGAGAGATCAAAGAGGAGGGTAGTGAGGGAGGGAGAGAGATGAGAGGTGAAGCCAGAGAGGTGAGCTCTTCAGTGCCTCATGAACTAACTAGACAAGGGGTCAGCAAGCAATGGCCCATGGATCTAATTCTGCCCACCATCTATTTTTGTGCAGCCATAAGCTAAGAAGGATTTTTTACATTTTTCATTAGTTAGAAAAAAGCAAAATAAAAAAAATATTTCATGGCATGTCAAAATTACATAAAATTCAGATTTCAGCACCCATAAACAAGACTGATTGGAACCCAGCCATGCCCATTCAATATGTACCGTCCGTGATTGCTTTTATCCTACAACAGCGGCTGAGTAGTCGCAACAAAGACCACATGGCCCCCAGAGTCTAACATATCTACTAGCTAGTCCTTTACAGAGAAAGTTTGCCTACCTCAAACTCGACTACAAGCCTCCTAAGGTCCATTCACTTGTTCAGCAAATTCCTTTTGGGGGCCTTCTGTGCCAGGCATTACGTGGACTACTGGGGAAACATGGTGGATTAGATCATGCAACGGAAGATTCCAAATTCCAATAAAGCTGCATTAAATACTGAATGAGAAGGAAGGCAATTTTCTTTTGAGTTCCAGAATTTACAAAACTCTTATGACCCTTATCTTCCATTGAACAAAGGCACCAGCCCCATTTTTATCAACCCAGGAAGAAGAGAGAAGCTAAATGCTGAAAAGTGACCAGCTCGTTATAGAAAATATAGCCCATCAGCAAAATCTTGTGGCTCTGAAATACATTGAGTCAAACTTTTTTCTCCCAAGCAAACTCGAAAAAAGATGAAGTCCTCCAAAACAGAGTATTATTTACCAAGCGATGGAAAGTGTTCTCACTGCACTAATGAGTCATTAAGTGAGGCGTTGGGGAACTGGGGAGGCGCTATAATTAGGTTATCTGTATTTTTAACACAAGAAAAATAATCCAAAGCAGCATTAACCAATGCAGCTGTATTGGAAGGGGGACAGCTCTCTGCAAGTCTCCAAACAGAGGGGAATCATTTTTAACAACTCAGAGCTCAGCTGAGCAGTTAATTTAACCAAATGCTTATGAACAAGCCCTCAGTTGCTGGTAGCCATCCTTAGCTGTCTTCAAGCTTTACCCCAAGTGGAGAGCAACACCCCATTCCAAAACACTAAGTCTGTACAGATATCAGTTTAGATGGAGTGGAAACAGCAAATCTGATCATAACAAAAGGGGAACAGAAATGAAGTGAGTGATGGGTTAGGGATTTCACACAATTAAATTGTCAAAGGCCACAAAAGGAATGTGAAAATCAGGGGATATCACCATCATGGAGGAAGAGAAAGGGGATTTCATTATAAATACATTTCTGAGGAAGATGAAGAAAAAATAGGTGTCCAGATTGCTCATTTCTGGCCTAATGAATAAATCATCTTGCCCCCTCCCCACCCCCCAATGCACCTGCTGCTTTGAAAAGTCCTTCCACACCAACCCAACAGTAAATGCTTCACAATGGCTCCAACGAGGCTGGAGTCCCGCCAGTGAAAATTACCACTCTTCAACCAAGATAAACATCATATTACTTCATTACCCTTTTAAAACATATGCAAATTAAATCCATTATTCTTTTTTCACCCAGAAATGAAGTTCGTTTGGCTGGAATTCAGCGGTTCCTTTTGTTGCGGTTGACCATGAATGGATGAACTCCATGTAGATGGTGCCCACTCCCCATCTTTGAATCAAACATTAATACCATTTGACAGTAATAAATAACACTTATCACAATAGGGATGGAATAATGATTTTCCCACTCAGCTGGCTCATCAGAGCCTATCAGCTGACAACTGCATAAATGAGATTAGCATAACAGCTGCCTGTGACAAATGCATCTAAATCCTTCTAATGCCAGCTAGAGCTTTGATCTCCCTATCAAGTCGACGCCAAAACCCAAATCCATTTCTGCAAGATACATCTTGTTTATTATAGATACATATGTATGTCCCAGCACAGTCTGCGATCCCAAGACATCGTTAATTAAAAGAATTTGGAATATTGATGGAACATTATCACCTCTGGCTTTGTACTTCCTTCCATGACTTTGCTGAATATTTTAAGAAATTTATTTTCAAAGTGGAGTTTACTGGTTTGCCTTCCCATACTTCCTCCTGAGTCGCTCTCCAGAATAGAATGAGGTCCCATTCTGATGTTTTCAAATGAAAATAACTACTGTGGTTTCATTTTGGTTATTGGTTTTCAGAGGTATCAGGTTCATAAAAATTTAAATCAACTCCACATAATATAAGCTGCAGTCCTTTACTTCCGATTATACAATCACAGTGAAACACAGACTTGCTCTTTGTTTGGGAATGCAAATGGGCTATGAGATCAAACCTGAACTATAATGTCTTCATTTATCCTCCTCAATCCACATGGCTGATGAGACAAATGCACGGTGCAGTAAATACACATTTTTGCTGTCTGGGTCCCCACAAGCTTCAATTTGTTTCTCCTACTGAACACGAAGTTGAAGCAAGACAGGAAGTCCAATGTCGAGAGGATAACACATTGTATGTCGGGAAGATTAGGATGTATGGAGTTAGAGATACCCTCCAGAAAAAGGACACATTCTGGAAAGCAAGGCTAACCCATGAATTGAATGCAGGCCCTGTTACTCCATTCTGGTACATACTGATGGCAATGGGTAGTTAGAGCCAGTTCACTTCTTGCTCCTCTGTGTGGAGTACTTCATTCATTTCCACATCACAACGCTCCCCCAAGTTAAATTAAATTAGCCAGTCAATCAACAGTCATTCATTCATATAATAAATATTTATCAGGGGTCTGCCATGTACTATTAGAAGTGCTAGGGATATTAAAGAAGCCACATAGACAAGGTCCCTGCCCTCATGAGACTTACGTTCTAGGGGAGAGATATCAAGAGCTATTGAAAACTGCACAGCAGTGAAGAGAGCGGCAGGACACTTTGAGATCACCTGTAAGAGAAGACATGGACATATTTCAACATCTGAGCAATGATGGGAAGTCATAAACAAGAACAGACATAGGTGCTCTAAGCAAACACAATTAAGATCACATTTAAGTCTGATTCTCGAACAATTTTTAGACTGAGGTTGAGATTCCTTTGCAATTAATTAATCAGCTCAATAGAGAGAGTTCAATGTGAAACAGCAGGGGACATTCATTGGTTTAGTCAATAAACATGCATTGATTGATCAGCCATGATGTGCTAAGGATATAAACATATACAAGACCAAGTCTCAGCTCTCTGAGACTTACCATCCTGATGGTGGAATTATAAGCACAATCATGATGTTATAAAAGCAGAAGTCCACCAGATGGGAGGAAGCAGGCAAGGCCTCCATGACGAAGTGTCCTTTAAACTGAGGCTGAAGGATGCAGGCTGGCCTACGACATGGAAGAGGAACAGAGTGACAAAAGTAGACATCAGATAATGACAGTGAAAAGCCAGCATGTCACAGCAAGAATTTTAACAGATCCACCAAAGGAGGTCTTGACCATCAACACCATTCTTTCCCACTGTGGTGGCCATAAAGTTATTTGTAGTTGACTGGACATGTGTTTCTTTACCTTAACTCTTAGTAAACAATCTATGTTTCATTGTATAAGGTGGGAGCAACCATAATGAAGGATTCCAGCAAGTATTATGAGGCCAGGACTTCACATCCTACCCAAAGCAGGCAGAGAAGAAAAGCAGTACACCTAGCTAAAAGGTGTTAGAATGGAATCTAGTCCTTGGTTTGCTGCACAAAAGCTAGAGATTTGATAGATGATTGTTGGTCGATTAATATTTATATTAATGGTTCCATTGGAAAGAGCTCTGAAAATCTATACATAGTACATATGTTATCTGTTGGAATATATATTATGTATCACATAACAAAATTTTGCTGTTTTTCAAATATAGTATGGTACTATAACTAAAACACAAAAGATTTTTAAAGCATCGTTGAATTTGCTGTAGCTCTATTATTGTATATTTTCTCCATCCCCTATCATTAAAATCAGCATTAAAAACAGAGGTTTTCATATTGCAAAATATTAGACACTTCTGGTGTGTATGATGAAAATGCTACATGGAAAAATGATCAATTCTGTCTATTTGTCTTAACTAGCTGATGATTCAGAATAACCAAACAGTTGATCCACTGGACTTCACAGAATTCCATCCTTAATATGACCCCAGAGACATCTATCTGATTCATATCAACATGTCACATATCCAAACTTGAAAATAAGATAATGGAATCAATAGAGTTCGTGTTATTAAGAAGCTCCTGTTTCCACTATCAGCCTTGACTGAAACCTCTGACCATGTCTTTGGTTTGTTGGTTGGTTGGTTGGCATTCCACGCACTCACTTTGTGCCTGGCACTTTGCCGGGGCCATGGGAGACACAGAAACTTCAAAGCATGTTTCCTGACATCAACGACCTTAGGGTATAACTGGGGGAAAATATGTAAAACAAGACAGGAAGAACTAAGTACCATAAGAAACATGGGCACATGGAATGGGGGAAATTGTCCCAATACTGGTATCAAGAAATCCCGCTGGAGGAGATAACAGAGAAGGTGAGTTTTGGAAACTGGGCTGCACCAGGCTTCTGGAACACTAAGCAGTCCAGATTCACTAAAACTTCTGGGGACAAAAGAACAAATAGGGACCCAAATTTTAAGACCTGCTGGCAGAGGGTCTTGACAACCTTCCTGAGAGCCAGCAGGCTTTAGAGAGCCATCTCTACTTTTTTTTTAAAGCTACTCAGTCAGGCTTTATTTTCTTTACATATCAAGAAGTCTGGAAGCAAGCAGTCTAGGACTGGTGCAGCAGGTCCATGTTGCTGTCAGCTTCTATCTTTCCATCCCATCATTGTTTTATTTAAATTAATTGTATAAAACACATAACATAAACCATTTCTAAGTGTACAGTTGAGGAGTGTTAACTATATTTATATTGTTTTGCAAACAATCTCCAGAAATTTTTCATCTTGCAAAACTGAAACTCTGTACCCATTAGACAAAAACTCCCTCATTTCCTGGTAACCACAATTCTACTTTCTGTTTTGAGGAATTTGGCTACTTTAGATACCTCATTATAAGTAGAATCATACAGTTTTGTCTTTTCTGTGACTGGCTTATTTCACTTAGCATCATGACTTTAAGGTTCACCTATGGTGTAGCATGTGTCAGAATTTCCTTCCTTTTTAAGGCTGAATAATATTCTCTTGTATGTATAAGCCACATTTTCTTTATCAGTGGAGATTTAGGTTGCTTACCCCCTTGGTTATTGTGAATAATGCTATTAACATGTGCCATCACTCACTTTTGAAGCACAAAAAGTGATAAGCACATAGAAACAGCCATGAAGATTTCAGAATTTTTACCTCGTTCAAGCTCTCATTACCTCTAAATAATAATAAGTGAACAGAACTTCCTAAAACATGCAACTGATTCTTGCCCAGACATATCTGACTGAAAATACTGTGAAGAATAGCCTCTCAGACCATCCCTTCCACGAGTCCCCCACATTCAGTGGGCATAGCTTCTTTAATAGTCTCTGTATCCACTGATCTCAAGGACCAGCCTGGCTGGATTTGCATGTCACAGCTCTCTTTTTTAAAGATAAAACTTGGAACATATAACTTTAGTTGTTTGCTTTGTTTTCTCCAACCAATATTAGCCTTGTGCATTATTTAATTTTGAAATACAAGGAAACTTAATTTGTAAGTAGAATCCCTAATTGCAGACACTTGAGATGTTTGGCAAATATAAATGTTGAACTAACAGGAAAGTTCCTACTTCCTAGCAAAAGAAATCTCTGCAATGAACTACAAAGGAAAAATATTTTTTAATTGTCATCCTATGATTTATTGGGAGGCTAAGAAAAATAAACTCAGAAGTAAGCATCCAATAGCCACGATTTCCTCAGATACCTTCTTCAGAACTTTGCTCAACTAGTACCTGCTCAGTGATGCATTCCTGAACAAAACCTTTAAAATTGCACCTCTCCTACCCCCTGGCAATCCCTCTTTCCCCTCCCATATCTTTTTTTCTTCATAGTCCTTATCATTTCTAATCTATTATATTTAATTATTTATTTTCTTTTCTTTGCACTCTAGAATGTTCCATGAGGTCAGGGATTGTGTCTGCTTTGTTCTTTCAGGGAATCTTTGTTCTTTTCTATATACCGAGTGCCTGGTACAGTCAACACTCAGTAAATATTTGTTGGATGAATGAATAAATGAATATATGGTTATAATCTGAAGATAATTGTAGTAAATACCTTTCAGTATCTACAACGACTGCTTTTCTGAGAATTACCCCATCCCCAGGCTTGACCCTGGCAGCTGTTTGGAGTCCCGGAATGGTCTCTGTGGCCACCACTACCTAGACCAGGAAAGGACATGACCCTAACTGCACTTATCAGGCTGCCTCTCCCAGAATTTAGAATTAGAGCTGAGAGATGCTAATCTGAAACTCCATGTGTAGTTGCAACTGAGGTGGTACAAAGCAGAGCTGTCAGGGAGGCACATGGAGAGGCAAACAGAGCCCAGCTTCTGCAAGCGAGTGAGGGAGTTACAATGAGAAAAGCAAGGATAAGAGGCCACAAGTTCCACAGTGAAACCCAAAGAATTAGCCTTAGTTTTGGATGGTTTTCTCCATTCTAATCCCAGCCCCTTGTGGATTTTGTCACACACCCCTTCTAATAAATTCCCTCTCTAGCTTAAGCTAGTTTGGTGTGGGTTCTGTTCCTTACATCTAAAACATCCTTCACAGGGATAGTGACATGAACCATCTCCTAGTTGATGAATGTGTTTGCATTCATCAAAGTGGCATTTCAGTGGGTCCATAGTCAAATAAGTGCACTCTTTGGCACTTTGTCGCTTCATTTGGAATCACTTGGAGCAGGGTTCACTCCACAGTATGAATTCAGGGCTCTTTATGTGGCTTTTTCATATGATAATGTAGAGTAGGGTATTTTCAGCCCACCCCTCAATCAAATGGGCACTGTCTTAAGGAGATATAATTATAGCAGCTATTTTGCTGGCTCTTAGCTGAAGACAAAGCTAACAGTGTTCTAAGAAATTATATTCAATGATGACACTTCCAGCAACACTGGGAAGAGGGTCAGTCAGCACAGAGTGACGACACGTTCCCATCTGTAACATTTTATCCTCAGAGGCACCCCCTAAACTGAAGGAGAATGAGGATTCTTGGGTATTCTTGGGTGGATGGATAGTCGTTACTCTAACAGGTTGTGAAATGACTGATGCCAGCATAGCCAACAAATCCAAGTAAAATATAGAAAAACAGCCTTGATTACCAGGGAATCAGTAATAACCAGTGATAACAACTTAAGTAAAACAATTTTGTTTTGTCTGATTTGGTTTGGTTTTGGCTTTGGTTTAATGCTAACCATTCTAATTTACACTGGAAATTTTTGATCTTCCAATGAAGAGTCAGTATTTCAGTAACCTTGACATTGTTTTCTAGTTTAAAATTGCACAACTGTTAAAACACTGTAAAAATTACTTACAATGGTAACGTATTCTGACACAGAGAACAGTTGGTTTGTAGTCCAATTATTTATCCATCTCTGTTTGATAATAGAGGCATTTGACTTGGTCAATCATAAAACTGACCAAACTGTATTACACATCTTCTGTTGTAAAATAATTACATTTCAAATGTACCGTAAATGTGTTTGAAAAGTGGGAGGATAAGAGAAAATGACTTCAAGATTTACAAGAGATATGTGCCAGTGTAAAGCTTTCTAATTTTATATTTTTCATTTCAAACACTACATGAGGTTCACTCAGACTACTGGATTTGTGTGTAAACACAACTGACGGGGTCTCATTGAAAAGACCCTTTTCCTACCCTTCAGCTAATATTTTCCTTTTGTTCCACCTCATTATTTCCAGCTTTCCTCCACTGTTAGAAGCTAAGTAATTTCCCTCTTCACCGTCTGCACCTTTACAAATATTTGCAAATGGTTATCATTCCCCATCCTAGTACTTATGGTGAAGTAAAAATCTTCAGTGTCTTTGATACTTAATAACTGGGCCAATGCCTTAACAGTTTCTCTTCCCTATAATTTCAGCTGTCTAACATGTTATAGTAATTATCTAATGCTGAACTCTGCAGCACAATGCTGAATTCAAAATTCATGTTGCTTTCCTTAGCAAATGCTGTCTTGGATGAAACTGCTCTAAGAGGTTATCAGAGCTGAAAGAGCCACCCTGGCTGCTAGAAAGGGGACTCTGGTCATGAGAACGAACTCATAGTAATCTTCTCTCTCCCACCTGTGGCTTTGGGAAAGTCACTCCTTCTATGGATCTCACTTTCTTTTCCTATAAAGTAAGGTTCAAACAGATTGCCTCTAAGATGTCTCCTAAATCCATGACTCGAAGGCTAACCTACATTTTAGAGGATCCTTTTCAAACCTAAATCTAACAAGTCATTCCTTGCTTAAGAGCCTTCAGCTGCTTCCTATTGCACTAAGGGTGAATTCAAACTTCTTTGCAAAGCTCACAAAGTGCTGCATGGCCCCGCCTCTACCTACACCTCCAAGCTCAGCTTGCATCACCCTTCCCCTTGCTCTTCTGCCAGTTTCCTCTGAATGAGACCCTGAAAGAAGGATAGGAGTCTGAGTAGCTTATGTGGAAGGGAATGATATGGAATGGGGTGGTAGGCAGTGAAGGTCTGTTATCAAGGCTTACCACAGTGGGTAACTGCAGTTCAATTCCCTTGAGGGCTCATGGGAGACAGGGGAACAGAATATACCCCCTGGCCAGCCCTCCCAAAGGGCAGCGAGGCTGGGATGTTTATCCACCAACTCCCATTCGGCATGGGCCGAGAACACCTGTTGGGTCTTCAACTCCCTGCCACCCGTAGCCTGCCCAGTATGCTAACCCAGCACACCAGGACCCCACCACTAAGGGTCAAGGGGTATGCATGTTGTATTGATACTTCTGCTACCCTGTTGCTCCCTAAAATCCAGCCTTTTGGGCCTTCTTCCAGTTCCTCTGACTTGCCACCCTGTCCTGCCTTTGGGCCTCTGCTTACACAATCCACTCTAACTCAGCCCCTTGCAAAACTCCCTTCTTCCTTCTTGTTCGAAGCAGCACTTTCTCAAGCAATTTCCCCTGACCACCATAATTAGGTTCCCCTTCCTTCTTTATTTTCCCAACACTGCATGTTTATTTCCATCATTGCATTCTTCATATTTTGTAATTATGTTATCATTTTAATTTATTTTTATGTCTGTAAACTCCCCTACAATAGAAGTTATCCTCGGGGAGGAACCATACCTGCTTTATTCACCAATGTAGAGCCAGTGTCTAGCTTGGTACCTTATAAATGGCGGGTACTCACTAAATTGTTCTCACATGAATAATTTTTGAAAGTCCACAGTTTTTTGTAAAAACCATCCTTTTATACTCAACAATCAAAAATGTTTCAGTGAGACAGAGAGAAAAATGTTTTGCATCATTGTCCTCCACATTGAAAAGTGCGAATTTCAGTGGTCTACTGGAGAAGACCAAACCATAAAGTAGCAGGTACTTTAGCTTAAGTAACTTATATAAGCACAGGAGTAGGTATAAGCAGGGATACAGCTTACTAAAGCAGGCAAAAGAGATTTCAGTCTCAGCCTCCTAGGCTCCCATCCTCATAGGCAAAAACCATGACTTTCTGAGCCTCTGGTGTATTTACTTTCTTTTTTGGAGTTTTTCATTTTTTTCATTAAAAAACTAATGATAAAGAAATTGGATTATCTCTTGTCTCCCCTTAAGCTTCAACATTCTCTCAGTCTATTAAATGAGAAATATAAATATGATCCTTGCATTTAATAGATGTTCAACAAATATTTGTTTTTTAAATGCTTAGAATATGGGTAACTGAGCCACAAGTACAATGACATGAAATTCTGCTAACTGAATCTTAGTTTCTTCATCTGCAAAAAGTGGCAGTCTTATAGAAGAGTCAGGAATAGCAAATACTTGCTGTGAGTACCACTATTCACTAATTTTGTGCTCATGGCAGACATCACTAATCAAACACTACACACTTTACCACTGATCCAAAATGCAGCCCCAGAAACCTGACAGACACTGCCTTATCCAAGAGTTCACGGTTAACACTGCCAGCAATGAAGTTATACTGAAAGCAGGATAGCATGATGAGGTGATGAGAAAGGCACTTTGTCCCTGTTATCTTCTTCCCCCAAACACATAACCCCAATGGAATCATGAGAAAAACATTAAGACAAGTCCAAATTGAGGAATTTTCCACAAAATACCTGACCAACACTCCTCAAACCTGAAAGGTCATGAAAAACAAGGTAAGACTGAGAAACTGTCAGAGAGAGACTAAGAGATGGGACAACTGAATGCCATGTGTAGTCTTGAATGAGATCCTGCATCAGAAAAAGAGCATAAGTGAAAAACAAAAAGAAAACACCTGAAGAAAGTCTGGAGCTTAGTTAATAGCAGTATACCAGTGTTAATTTCTTAGCTTTAACAAACACACCAGTATTCTGTAAGATGTAACAGTAGGCGAAGCAGGGTAATAGGTTTACTGGAGCTCTGTATTATCTTGGTGACTTTTCTGTAAATCTAAAATTATTGCAAAGTAAAAAGCTTAGTTTTAAACCTAAGTGAGCCAGGTCCCCTCACTAACAATGTTGAACCTCATTGAGTTATGCCTTTCTCATTAGAGTATCTTTTATCTTTTCAGTACTTTAATACATACATGGAAGACTGAGATTAAATGCTTACTCTGAAATATTGCAGGTAGAACACCTTGCTTGGGGCACATAGTAGAAGATAAATGATCCCACCGAACCAGTGTTGCTTTTTTCCCACTTGCAAGTAATTTGAGCTGCTATGCTGCCACAGATTTTCCTAAGCTCATGAATTCTTTCAGTTTTTAATTAATTTTCCAAAGCATCTTTGCTTACACCCAAATGTAACTGTAAAGTCTGAGACCTGGGCACAGGAGAATTTACTGAGTACTTTGATGCTAAGGAATCACTGTCCCTAATGCTAACAATCAACTAAATTTCTACAATTCTTCTCTTAATACCCTCCAGATGACATCCAGGCTGTGGCTAGTCTTTGTTAGATTCATACAGCTTTTCCCTTGAAGATACATACCAAGTGCAGGATTCAGACTTCCTGTGTACTTGTGGATACCATAATTCATTGCCTAGGTGAAGTGGGCTGCTTTTGAAAACTTGTAGACTACAGCCTTCACTTCTCAAATTGTGTAGCTAGCAGATTTCATTTACAGTATATTGCAACAAGTCCCTGGGAGTTTCCACCTAAAGCCGTAAATCAGAATCAGTTAAGAAAAATGTTCAAGAGAAATTCCCATTTCTGCAGATAGACAAGGTTGAGAAATATCAGAGGTAGAATTATATAGTGTGAAATGACACTTTCTAAAGTGCTCTTTTGAGCAATTTATTAAGAATTTGTCAAAGACATGCCAAGCACTCTTCAGTGAATTAGGCACAAATTATAATGCTTATTGTAACATTTAAAGATCATGATACTTATCACTTAGATTGTACTTCACATGCTCAAAACATTTTCAATTCTAATTAAATATTCTCCCACGTGTACCTGTGTAGCGAAATAACCATTTACAGGAGGGAAGAAATACCCAGACTCACAAATAAAAAATCCATCAGAGAAGGCTTGGGAACTTGAGTACAGTATTAAAAATGTAGGCAAATGTATAACATCTTGAGTTTCAGCCAGAAGTCTAAGCTGGTTCCCCAAACAACCATTTGGAGTTCAGTCTTTCCATCAGAATGAGCCTTCATACTTTTTTCCTGAAGTTTCAGCTGCCCTAGGCAGAGTCTTTTGAGGTTTAGGCTAATTACATGGAGCCAAACAGGGAAACCAAGTGATTCCATTTTCCAAATGTGGGGTTTGTCTTTTCAGAAATCAAGCTCAACGAATATGGGTTAAACGTATGCCAGCTTCATGACTTCCTTTTCTTCATTTTTTTTTTTCAACTTTTAAAAATAGTGATAAAAAATCACTATTTCACAATGGGATTGACATTTTGGTATAGGGAACAACCAAAAGGAGAGTCCATCTTCACAGGCAGTAATGTTGCTATTTGAAAATACGGGGCAAGGATTTTTGTTGAGAGAAGTTCGAGATTCAAAATTCAAATCAGCCACTCAATGAAGAGCTTTAATTTTGGTGTTCAAACTGTGAGCCCCAATGGTTAGCAAAATGGCAGTATTTATCCAAATGGAGCAATTCAGACCCTTTGGTCCAAGCGTGGGACTTCTAGGAAGCCATCCCAAGGGCATACCGTGCATGAATTGTAAGTACAATCTGTGTTTATTAAAACACTGTTCATAATAGGAAAAAACAGGGACTCTCCAAAATCATAGTGAGTGTATAGTTCATCCATCTAATACAACACAACCTTGGAAAGTCATGAGTTAGAACTAGTGTCATACCAACTGGCCGAGCATATATTGCTCCTCCATAGAGAAACAGCCACCACAACTTTAAGCAGAGGGGTAAAGAATCAAGAGTTAGAATTTTTCAAAAGCTAAATTTCTTGGGAGGCAATAGAGCATTGTCATTAACATATGAGTAAAAGAGCCAGATAATCTGAGTTTAAATCCCAGCTCTGCCCTCCTTGTAATTCTGGTCTAGTTGGTGATATCCATGATCCTTGGTTTCATGACATATAGAATACGAACAATTTTTTCAGCATCCCCTCTGTAGAGTTCTTACAAGAATTAAATGAGACAATACATGTATTGTAGCACAATGCCTAGCACACAGGAAGTGTCAATAAATATCACCTACTAGGATAATACACAGCTAGATGGGATCTCAGAGCCTTGCTATGCAGTGTTACTTGTGGAACAGCAACGGTAACATCTGGAAGCTCACTGGAATGCAGAATCCTAGGCCCCACCCGGGTATACTCAATCATAATTGTATTTTAACCTGATACCCAGATGATTCATATGCACATTATAGTTTGAACCCGATAAGTCTGTAGTGAGGACTGAGATTCTGCATCTCCAACAAGCTTCTGATCCATGACCCACAGTTTGTATAGCACATCAAGTTTGAGCAATACTGCCTTAGCGATTGCCCGGTTCTGCCCCCTCATTTTACAGATGAAGGAACTGAGTTCTGAAAAAGTTAACAGACCTGTTCAAGTCACACACCATTCCAGAGCAGATCTTGGACTCAGACCCAGAGTTCTTTACCTGGAACCTTATATGTGCAACAAAGGTTTCAGATTGCAAATTGTCAGACTAGCACAGAGGACGGTTTGAAATGGACTCACTATTGAATTCTGAGAATCTGTATATGTGTCAAGGTAAGTGAGACCCTAAATGGTTGTTTTAATGAATGCAATGTTATAATTCACGCAGAGTCACTGTTGTACCTACCAAATTCATAATTAGAGGTAATTTTGCACCTGCTGTCACGAGAAGATGGCATTTCCTTTAATTTAGCTTGATGCCTTGATTATACTGTGGGAGCAGCAGGAGACAAGGCAATCTCTCACTCGACTCCCAGAGAAAACACACAGCCTTTGGTTTGTGGTTATGATTAATAAAGCCATTTGGCATCCTTGGAATCCTCAGCTGCTGTTTCTCAGGGTACTGATGCAGACTCTTCCATGAGGCGGATGCGCTTGTCCCCATCTAACCTGTCGCAGAAACCTCGAGAGGCTACTAGGTTATTTTTAGGATGAACCATCCCCAAGAACTCCATTCAAACCAACTTGGAAACATAACCATTGAAGTGACTATGAATCTTGGGTCACTAAATCAGGGTCATAAGAAACATAATACAACACTAAACTATGTTTTCTACCTTTATCTTGTATCTACCTACCACTTCAGCATTTTATTAAAAATAATAATAATAAAGAGAGAAATGTGGTATCCACATATAAATCAAGTATAAAAACCAAATGAGTATTCATATTTGAACTGACTGTTTATAGTTCATAATGCATGAGCAAAACCGAAAGTTTCTGTGATGACTGCCCTTGTACTGTTCACTAGGTAACTTATTCATTATGTAAGAATTTGTTCTCCATGTAAGAACTTGTTTGTTATGCCTCAGAAGATTGGAGACTGATGAAAATTAGGCTTGGGGTGGATTAATGATTGTGCATTGAGCATTGACTCCCCTATACAGAATTTTATTGTCGTTAACAACCATTTGATCAATAAATATGAGAGATGCCCTCACAAAAAAAAAAAAAAAAAAAAAAAAAGGACAGACTTCCAATGGTAAAATAAATAAGTAACCGGGATGTAATGTATAGCATAAGGAATATAGTCAAGATATTGTAACAGCTTGGTAGGGTGATAGCTGGAACCTAGAATTATGTATATAAATGTTTTATCACTGTGTTGTACACCTGAAACTAATGTAATGTAATACTGTGCGTCAACTACCCTTCAATAAAAAATAATTATCTACAAAAAAAAAAAGAATACATATTTTATGTACCCAGTATTTTGTCATGTTACCAACATCTGATGTATCAAGAAAGTTTGCTTCACTATTAAAAAGTACATCATGAGCCTTGTTGGACAGTGATTTGAGCAAATTATGGAAAAGAAAAGAAAGTTTGTTTCTCATCAAAGCAAAATCAATAAATACATTTATATGGAAAAAAAAAAGAAACATAATATTATTTTTCTATAACTGAATTTACTTTCAAGTTGAAGACCTTGCTTCAAGAGTTTGGGAGTCTTCCTTTATCACGGACTGTTTTAAATTTGAGGAACTTATGTAGAGCCAAATCATTAGGGGTGCGATGATTAATTTTATGGTCAACTTGTCTGGCCTTCGGGATGCCCAGATAGCTGGAAGACATTATTTCTGGGTGTGCCTGTGAGGTTGTGCCTGGGGGAGATTAGCATTTGAATTGGTGAACTAAGTAAAGCAAACTGTCCTCCCCACTGTGGGTGGGCACCATCCAGTCCTTGAGAGTCTGACTGGAACAAAAAGGCAGAGGAAAGGCTAATTCACTCTCTCTCTGCTTGATCTGAGACACCCATCTTCTCCTGCCCTTGAACATCAGCTCCCTTGGTTCTCAGGCTTTCAGACTCAGATCAAGACTTACACCATCAGCCTCCAGTTCTCATGCCTTCGGACTCACACTGAATTACACCACTGGCTTTCCTGGTTCCACATCACAGGTCTTCCACTTTCTAATGGTGGGAACTTGAACAAGTCTCTTGACTTCTCCTAGCCTCAGTTTCCTCACCTATAAGGTAAAAATGTTCCCTCTTTCACAGGGTGCTGCAAAACCTACATGAAACATGGCTAATAAAATATACATAAAATGTTTAGCACTGTATTTTGCTATTGGCAAACACTCAAAAATAGTTTATTGTTGTTATTATTACTATTTTGATTTGGGCAGGGAGAAAAAGAGAATGCGCAGAAGAGGAGGAAAAGACAGCAAAGCATCTGGGAAGAGTTTATCATTCCTGAGCACACTCACAGTGGATGATCTGTCCCTGCTCAGAAGTAGCCGCCGAGTGAGGGAACGACGCCTGAAGAAGAATGGATGAGTCTTCACCTCCCAGCCCAACCCCCAATTCTGCCAGCATCTCCTCACCTCCAGGAGAAAGGGAGTCCATCTGGACTCAAGAAAACTGCAGTGCTCGGAAAAGGCAAATTACTACTCAGGTGTGTTGAATGCATGAGAACTTGCTAGGATAGACATGTGAAGTCAATATTTCCCAATGAAATGCAATTAATTGTACACTATTTTAGTACATGTGAGATTTTGTTATACGTGAAAAAAATTTATGATGACTTGAAACTAAACTACCTTCCAAAAGGGTATATGCTCTTTTGGGCTAGGAGCTTGCATTTCAAGTTCAAATAGTAATGGGCATGCAAAAGTATGGAAAACATAATTACAGGGCAGAATTTTGGCTTTGGTAGGTTTTGGTTCTACTGTTTTTTTAATATTTTCATGTGTTTATCTATTTGCCTCTCATGAGATTCAAACAACCATTCAGTCTGGTATTAAAACACAATCATTACCCCAAGCCCAGAGGATGGAAGACTCAGCATGTTGCATATGAGCCACTTGATTTCAAGTGGTGTTAAGAGGGTTTTTAATTACTCAGCTTTGGACTCAGGTATCACCTTCCCTGACAAAACAGCAAGAGAGCAACAACTTTCTAAATGGATTAGATAATTTTCCCCACCACCAGCCCCATGACCGAGAGCCATTTTGCCACACAGAAGCGATTTTAAACTAGCTTATCAGAGTGTGTGGGGAGAGGTTCTATTTAGACTTACCCCAGGCTTTTGGGCGAGAGAGGAGGAAGGTAGACTGCTCTCATCGGCAGCCAACATCTCTCGTATTTTTCCCATTCAGCGTGTCTTTTTCAAGGACTTAATTCAAGCTAAATGAAACAAAAAACAATACATCAGAATAGGGTCTTTGGGGTTGATCACAAAGACCTGAGCTCACATCCCAGCTTGGACACATGCAAGTTTAGGCAAGTTCTTCAGGGATTTTAGACTTTCTTTCCTGCGCATAGGATACTTAATATTATTTGCCCCATAGGATGTTTTGGAGAATTAAAAACTATTTTAAGTATATGAAGGGCTTAGCAAAGTGCTTGGCCTTCAGTAAATGTTTATAGGTAGTGACCATAATTAGTGTTATGATGGCCTTCCTCTCCTCAATCGATCAAGCCAAAGTCACACAACAACTTCATTCTTGTCATGTCCTAAACCGTCTTCCAACCAAGCATGATTTCCGTCATACTCAACTTCACTATCGAATGCCCGAGCGCCCACATTCACACAAACCCTATCACTCTGCTTTTCAGCTCTGCTATTTCTTAACCCACCTCAAACCCACAATGCAAACTTTCCTTTCTAATTCTTGCCCATCCTTCAAGTACCTGGAACACAACAGGCAGCAGCAGATTCGAAGAGTTGAAGTCCAACAGGTCATGCATCCCAGAAATTCCGAAAGAGGCAAGTTCAAGGTAGGCAAGAGAGCTTGGGCTCAGTGTCAAAGGTGGAGAAGGCGTAACAGTGACCAAAGAGGCAGGGCTAGCTTCACAGGTGTGTGACCCTGCAGTCTCATAGGACCCCACACGCAGGAGGATCCCACATTTGGTTTAATGCTCTGCTGCAGCCATCTTGAAATTCTTAATTTTTAAACAAGGGACTCCACATTTTTATTTTGCACTGAGCCCCACATATTGTATCACTGGTCTTGCAAAGAGGAAAGAATGTACAGATATGAAGGCTAAGGTGGCTCCCTTTACTGGTTCTACTACATTCCAGAAATGTGACCTGGCATAGAGTTATCGTTTATGCTACACACATTTTATGGATTGATTCTTATATGCCAAGTTCATTGTTCTCATTCATAAAAGGGGCATGATGATGATATCTATCTCAGGGGTTGTTTTCAGAAATAAATGTGTGCATTAAGGCCCTTAATGTGCACTACTGTGGTAGCACATAGGTAAGTGCCCAGTAAATACCAATTATTATTATTATTATTATTATTATTATTATTATTATTAAGAAGAAAATTAACTCTAGGGATTGGGGTAGTGAGGAAAAACAGAGCAGCCAGCAGAGTGAGAATGAAGGATTCCCCTTCATTTTAAATCAACATGTATACTTTGAGGCACCTGATAGATACAAAACAAAATAAAGACAGACGTGAAGGATATAAAGAAAAGGAATGAATGAATCCTTTCCTCCTGAGGATCATAGAGCTCTTCTGAAGAGTGGGGGGAGGTGAGTGAATCATTTACCCACATGATGATGCTACAAGTTAGAAGGTGGTAAAATTGTGGCCAAAAGGTTTAAGGATGAGAGGACGAGGAGGGAAAGACAGGTTAACCTTTGGAGTAGCTAAGAACTCTTGAGAGTTGAGCCCACTCTGGGAAGAACAGCCTAGACTTTGAAAGCTGACAAACCACAGAAGGCAGCTCTGTGGAGGGAACAGCTTTACACAAAGCTCCAGAGATGGTAGAATGAAAACAGTAGGCCGAAAAGGGCAAATGGGCTACATATGATGAATATAAATCTCCCACAAGATGTTGGCATGCTAGAGAAATGGTTTCTTCCATATTTTCTTTAAATTAAATTTGACTTCAAGCCCCCAACCCACCAGGCCAGTGGGAAGGTCAATCTCAGTCATTATTAAAGCTCTCTATTCGGCCACCCCAGAGTGTTCTAAATAAAGCCCTGCAACTTTCCAGAGCACTTTTGGCCATGGATCTTTGATCTACACTGGTTTCTGCTAAGATGCCCTTTCCCCTTCAGGCCTGCAAGGTGCCTGTTATAGGGTGCGGGCTATGAAATTCATGACCCAGACAGAGAGCAGGGAAAAGCCAGCGATTCCAGAAAAAGTTGAGTTCTTCTATTCATCCTTCAGGTGGCCACTGATATTCAGCCAATCCTAATTTCAACTTAGTATAAATATTGACGGGGCCATTGCATTGCTGAAGCTCACTAGCTGCCCTCAGATGCCATAAAGCATAGTGGTTAAAAGGCCCATTCTGCATTCCAATTTCACTTCTTCCCAGCTGTATTACTTTGGTTAAATTACTTAATATCCTTGAGCCTCAATTTTCTCATCTGAAAAATGAGAATATTAATTGTGCTACCTTCTTAGAGTTGTCATTAAGATTACATGAGACAACACATGCAAAAGACAAAATGCCTGGCATATGTAAATGCACCACAAATGGAAGCTGCTATCAGCATCAGCAGCATCTCCATCCTGCACCCGGGATACATACATGCCAAATGATAAAATTCCCTTAAAGAAAGTACATCTTCTTAACTACAATAAAAAGTCCTGAAGCCAAATTACCTTGATTCAAATCTCAGTTTGGCCACTTGCTATGTGATCTTAGACAAATTACTCATGTGACCTCTCTAGTCCTCAGTTTGCTTATCTGTAAATTGAGATTCATATCAGTACCTACCAAAAAGTTCTGGTCACCAGTTTCAGTGTAGTGGGGGTGGGGGAGTTTCCCCCAACACCACCAAGCAATTCTCTTACCCAGAGTTCAACTCAGTTCTGACACTATCTACCCAGATGTAGGGAAAATGGATGTTCCTATGGCCAGGACCCTCACCTGACCTAATCTACTTGATGACATAATTGGCCTACTGCATACACGCCCATTGGCAATGAGCCGTTATCATAGGTGTTACTATCTAAAGAGCCCCAGACACAGAGATGGATTGTAAACACTCCAGAGGCAGATGTGATTCCAGCACTCCACCTGCCACTGTGAGAATAAAGTTTGATATAAACCCTTTTACCCCTAACATTCTGTTGTTGCTATTCGGTCTCACTGAATCCAGAGTGAACTTGCCCAGGGGCAATCCCCCTCAGGCAAGACACCAGAGATAACATCAGACCCCATAGGTTAAGGGCTCAAGATCCTGAGGGATCTGTCCCACAGGACTGCCCTCTACTTCAGATGCCAGTTGCAGGACCAGGTTATTACCTGTGCTTCTAACTGACTGGATATAAATCAGACATTCCCACAACCCTCTGCTTAGGTTCCATTAACTTGCCAGAGCAGCTCACCGAACTCAGGATACTAGTTTCTTCACAAGATTACTGATTTATGACAAAGAATATTAAAGGATATGAAAAACCAGATGAAGAAATACACATGGCAAAGTCCCAAACACAGGCATTTCTGTCCTCTTAGACTTTGGGCCCCGCCCTGTAACATATTCTGGTTCCCTGACCTGAAAATGCTCTGACCTGTGTCTTTTTGGGTCTTTATAGGGGCTTCATGACTAAGCCTGACTGATTAAATCACTGGCCATTGGTGATTGAACTCGATCCTCAGCCTCTCTCCTCTCCCAGGAAGTCAGGCTGTGGGACTGACAGCTCTAAGCCTCCAATCACATGACTGGCTCCACTGCCAACCAGCCCCAATCCTTCCGTAGGGTCCAGAAGTTTTCTCATTAGCATAACAGAAGACACCTTCATTACTCTCATTGCTTAGGAGATTCCAAGGGTTTTAGGAGCTCTGTGACAGAAACAGGGACAAAATATAACTTACTATAAATCACAATATCACACTACCTCTTAGGGCTGTAGGGAGGACTGAATGAGTTATTTCAGGTAAAGCACTCAGAATAGCCTTCAGCAAGTGTTGGCTGTTGTTGCTTTTTTTTTTTTTTTTTTGCCCCAAACACACAGGACTTCTTTCAATTCTCAGGAACACTCCTGTGAGGAGAGGAGAGCATGATTTGCTAATGAGGCTTAGAAACCTGACCCTGCTCAACAGCGGTCACCTTTCTTCTTTCAAATTTGCATCAAGTAGGAAGCCAAAGTCCTCCTATATGGTCACCCACCCAGTAAAAGGAACTGTCAACAGTTGGTGTGTATCCTTCTAGATACTTAATAAATGTAAACACATATAAATGGGATCCTCCTATTCAGCCTGCCTTTTTTTCAACAGTATACAGTAGACATCTTTCTCATCAAGACTCTTATATCTACTTCATCCTTGTCAATGGCTCATTATATTCCATGGCATCAATGTACCATATTCTGTTGAGCCAATACTCTACCCATGGAAATTTAGATAGTTCCCAATTGTCTCTGATCCTGCATTCACCATCATTTTAAATACATCCACATAAATTCACCTGATCATTTAGGATAAATTTCTAAATGTGGAATATCAGGGTCAAGGAGGATGAATTAAAATTTGGGTACATTTGGCCAGAAAACCCACCCAAAAAATAGTTTTTATTGTACTTTTTCTATTTTATTTACCCTTTCTTCTAGTTCTGATCACATTCTATCTTGCATTGTATTGCATTTCTACCTGTATTAGTTTGCTAGGACCACGGTAACAAAGAACCACAGACTGAGACTCAAACAACAGAATTTATTTTCTTATAGTTCTTGAGGCTGGAAGTCCAAGATCAAGGTTCTCATCAGAGAACTCCCACCTGAGGCCTCTCTTCTTGGTCTTCATTCTTTCCTGTGTTTTCATTCTCTCTTCTCATAAGGACTTCAGGCATATTGGATTAGGGGCCACCCTAGTTTCCTCACTTGAACACAATTACCGCTTTAAAGATACTGTCTCTGAATAGTCTCATTCTGAAGTACAGAGGTTAGGACTTCAATATATGAATTTAGGGGGAACACAACTTAGCTCATAAAATTATCAATAATCTAATGATTCCTCTTTGTATTTCTTGAATGCCAAGTACAAAAAAAGGGCAGGGATAAGTGATTTCCTGTTAATCAAATGGGTGTATTTGCCAAGCCCCATAGTTGTCACCCCTGGTCCAGGATTCTGCCTGCAGAACAAGGTAGTCTCTAGTCCAAAGCCCTCAGCTGGAGTATCAGCTCTACCATTCAATAGCTCTGTGACCTCAAGCCAGCTTCCCAGCCTCTCTGAACCTGTTATATCATCTATAGTAACAGTAACAACTTTCATTCATGTCAAAGAATCATTAAGCTCAAAGGAAAACTCCATATGGATGTGTTTAGTAGACAGCAAAGTATAAGGACAAGTGGAGTCATCACACTGACTCTTCTCTCCTTGCTTCCCCTGTCCCCACATTCATGAACACCCCCTACCTTGGCCTCTTCAGAGTTTACTTTCCCAAAAAAGAGGCCTGCTTCCTGTGTAAACAGTCTCCAAAGGCGGTTAGGACTCAGCCTCCCTCCCCAGGGTTTGTAAACTCTATGCATTCCATGCTTCTAGGAACATTAGCCATGACTTGGTGACACAGTCCCAAAAGGGACCAACTGGCTTTGGGACAGCTTACAATGACTTCACTGGGAAAGCCATTAATCATAATTATGAAATAATGAAACGCCTGTCAATTTGCCCATGCCTAATAACACCTAGTTAATAGGAGGGTCTTTTTATTCTCACAGTGGAGATGGGTGGCAGAGGATACTCTTTCTGGGAGAACATTACACGTCTTGGATGGCTGAAATGCCTGGGCCAGTGGAAGTCACTCCGCTCTTGGCTGGATGCCTCCGCAGCACTCTATGAGCCGTGCAATGACCTCTCTGAAATGCACTGCTGCTCCTGTCCTATTGCTTAATTAATCCACTTCTAATTGATACGGCTATGCATTACCATGGCTGCTTCCCTGCTGTGAGAGCCCATGAAAACATATTTGGCTTTTTTAACAGGACTCTTGAAACAATGTCAAGAACATGAACTTTTAAATGACATCATACTTTGTCAAGAAATGTGAGTCCCGTGCCTTTGCCAAATATGATCCTGACATCTAATAAAAACGTCCAAGCCAACTGAAGGCATTATTATATTTCAAAGGATTTATATTGCAGGAAGGTGGGGGAGAGGAGAGATGAGGGAGGACAGAAATGAATAGGAGAGTGGGGGCTGATACTGCATTTTGTAACCTCCCTTAGTAAATGCCCATTTTATTCCTTCCTCCTAATGTATCATTATAATCACCAAAAAGCCTCTATTAGGTACCTAACTGAGTAGTAGACTGTGTGAAGCGCTTATCTTTCAGGATAATAAGACAAGTTATTTCTAGATCAGTCAATTCTAGATATTTGTAGGAAGCAGTTCTAAAAATAACCATCCAGTCTGAATCTCAGCTCCAGCACTCCCTAGCTAGATGCCCATGGACAGGTTACCTAACCTCCCTGGTGCCCAATTCTCTCAGAAGTAAAAAGGAAATAAAATCACATATAACAGCATGTTATGCTAGGGTTGTAAACAAAGTCTTTGCAAATTACGTATAATCAAAATCATCTTTAGAAAATCTTTTAAACCACTGTTGTCTCTATAAAACTATCCCTAGTAATCTCAGACACTTTCAACTTTGAGACCTCCAAAAGAAAAGTTTAGATCCAAAGTTGACAAACTATATATAGCCCCTGGGCCAAAGCCAGCCCATCACCTGTTTTTGTAAATAAAGTTTTATTGGAACACAGATGCTCTCATTCATTTATGGTCTGTGGCTGCTTTCATACTGGAACAGCAGAATCAAGTGATTTTCACAGAGGCCATGAGGCTCAAAAAGCCTAAAACATTTACTATCTGGCCTTTTACAGAAGTTTGCTGATTCCTGGTCTCCACACAGATGTCTATCCGTTCAGTGTAACTATCAAACCCCTCTTGGTGAATGGGGAGACATGGAGGATTCTAAAGCACACCACCTGCCCATAGGGTGGTCTCCGTTCTGTTGCAATATTATACACTACAGCCTTAATTGGGTTCATGGAGTTGTTCATCTACTTAAAAAGAAATTTTGGTGTACATCTTGTGCAGGAGTTAGGCTCTAAAAAGCAGCTGTAACTGACCTTGGGATTTGATTTCTCTCAACACAGTGTCCCTCTTTCCAAACAGGAAGTAGAAATGAGGGGTGAGGGATGTCAGCATAGAAGCAAGACTTTTGAGGACAGTTATAGGACTAAGCTGCCTTCCCCTGGGAGCTGGCAGGGTGAGAGACTCAGAAGAATTCTCCGTGAAGGAGCAAACCAAGACTTCTCCTCCACTGGGTTCTCAGGAGCCTTTGACAGACCGGCTTTGCCCTCCAGGACAATATTTCACTGTCAGGTTCCAATTTCATCTCCAACGCTTTGCCTGCCTTCTCTTGCGAAACCTCCTCAAAGCCCAAGCGGATTCTAGCTTCTTCCTTCCTGCACGTGGCTGGAGACACTTCACAGACGGTATTAATCACACTGATTAGGCATGACCTCCCCTTTTGTAAACTCATGTTGATGGCGTCAAACCAATCAGTACCTGTCGCATTGTTTATGGTCCCTAAATGAGGATGGAAGACAGTGGGAGGAGTACTTTGTGTGAGAATTAAGAGTCCCTCCAGGCCCCTCCTGCTGGTGGCAGCTAATGATTCTGGGAGGAAGTGGCTTCTACACATTTCCTCATTGCTGTCTATTTTGGTCTTCCCCCCAGCTTCATGGATGTATGACTGACAAAAAAAGTATATGCATATTTAGATTATACACCGTGATTTTATTAAGGTGTACATCATGATGATTTAATATACAGTACGTTGTGAGATGATTAGCACAATTAAGTTCGTGAACACATCCATTACTTCACGTAGTTATCATTTTGGGTGGGTGTGTGCTGAGGCCTTTTAAAACCTACTCTCTTAGCAAATGTCAAGCATAAAGTACAGTGCTATTAACTATGGCCCACATGCTGTACATTTGATCCCCAGCACTTAATCATCTTGCAATTCTCTTATGGTCTGAGTTCATAAGGCTGTCCCTGTTGGTGAAAAAATAACTATATTTATGCAGCACTTTTTTCACATGCACTGTCACTCCAGAAAAGTATTACAGGCTAGTGTCGACACCTGGGCTCTTGATTCAAACTGCCTGTTTGCTTCTTAGTAGCTACCGACCTCGTAGGAGTGTGAACTTCTTTATACCTCAGTTAAATCATCTGTAAATGGGGCAGTAGTCAAGGCTGGCTTCATGGATGGGTGACATCTGTTGTTGCACAGGACTGCATGCTGAGCAGGGCCTCTGCTGTCACTGTCTCAAAATTCCTCATAAATTTTGATCTAAGAGCCTTGCATTTGCATTTTGCACTGGGCGCTGCAAATGTCATGGTTTTCCTGAAGTGGGTCCTGAACCTTGTAGGGATAAATGGGATAGATGAATACATGGAAAGTTTTGGGTACAGTACCTGGCACAGAGTAAGCATTCAAAAAATAAGCGATTTGGTCTCAAATCTGCTTATTTGATCTCACAACAGCTTTATGAGGCAAACTGAACTGAGTGTACAATGTTATCAGCAATTTGACTTTACAAATGAAGATAATAAGGCTCAGAGAGGTGAAATATCTTCTCAAGATTATCTGACTCAGCTCAAAAAATGTATATTCATTCATTCATTCTGAAAATACTGAGCTCTGACTATGTGCCCATAGGCTTGGGAGACTGGTGAGCCAATGTCTGCCCTTGTGCAGCTGACCGTCTGGCACCTGCTCTTCAGAGCCATGAGCTGGGCCCTGAGGGGATCAAGTTCCAAAAAACCCAGCAGTGTCTACCCACTAAGATCAACAAGCCAGCTCATGTGCCCTCCCTGCCAAAGCTGAGGCCTCAGCCCCCCATAAACACCTTTGGTCACATACCAAGGCCTTGGGTAATTTTTCCGGTCCTGGTCTTGGAGGCATGTCCACTGCCCCATGTCTGTCCCAGCATTAATGTCCAATGTCATCTGTCATTCTCAGGCTTCCCTTCTGGGAGGACACTCCAGGGATGGTCTATTGATGCTTAATTTTAGGTTCCTTGTCCCCTGGGGAAGATGTCTATCTTGCTTATCTGAGAGGCAGTCCCCTTGGACCTTGTCAGCTGCTTATCAGTCATGGCAGAGCCAGAGCAAGAACTGGGGACTCACCCTCCAGTCCACCTGATCCCTATGATAAATCCGGCCCCTTCTATGCCCCCTCCCACTGTTCCCAGCACCCACCATTAGGTAATTAGCCAGCCAATGCCAAGACCCCAGAACCTTGTTTCTGCCTCACCCACCCCTACTCCTCATTCAGGCTATTTTCAATGTCCATGTACACCTCTCTTACAATGTGCTTAATTTTTTTTTCAAGTTTCCTTTTTAAAAATAAAATGAATTTATTTAAAAGAAATTGTGTCTTTAATATTAATCAACAGGCCCACCTGCCTTAAAAAGAAAGTGACTACACAAATAAAAATATAAAATCAAAAATAATACTGGATTAGAGTGTATGGCTACTACCTACATCCATCTTGCATACCACATGGGGTATACAGAGCCTGCTAGGAGAAACTCAAGATTGAACTAATTTGCAGAACTGCATTAATAGTTGATAACACCTGGGTGTACTACCTATTTGTAGATATTGCATTTTTATAAGGGGATTCTTGGAAACATAATGCATAACCCATATAAATAACATGGGGATTCCAGGCAACTGGTAATAGAGGAAGATATGTTTGCTCAGAGCAGGGCTTTCCAGTAAGGCTGAAAGCTTAATGCATGGGTAGTCACCTTTCTCATCTCTGAGTAATGCAGGCCTTGGACACTCCAGAGTGGGTTCCGGACTCTAGAGAATCCAGGAAGAAAGGTGGCCTACTTTTCCAATGATCTCCATTTGCTTTGTGCTTTGATCCTTTCCCAAGTAAAACCAGATAAGGAGCTGTTGCCAGGTTCTCCTGTCATTACAAATGAATGGTGGAGGTATGAGTTATGGAACAAATAATCTAACAGGTATCTACTAAGCAGACACTCAAGTGCTTATCTGCTGATTACCAGGGCTAGCCTGTGGCAAAACAGAGAAGACAGTCCTGTTTATCAGCCCTGCCTTTCTTTGTTGTGTGTCCTCCCTGGGGGTCATGATTCACCTCAACTTCTCAGGGCTCCACCCTCTCACAGCACACTGGCTGACATTTTTCTCCTCTCTTCCTATTGAAATTTGCCTGCCTTGATCCATTTCCCTTGGGACCTGCTCCAAGTAGCAGTACTAGAACATTCTTGCCCATGAGGAGCACTGTAACTTTACCAGCTTGGCAAATAAATTGGTCACTCGCTGCCCCATAATTAATCACTCTCCTGGATGATCAACAGTGGGAATATACAATTCCTTTAGAGAAAAACACTGCTTCCACCCACCAGCTGTCTTTTTGTCACCAGGGTCTCAAAAGACAGTGACAAAAGAGTCGATCACTGGTACATTCCACAATGTCTGGCCTTCCAGTCTTATCTATGGCTAATTTGTTATGCAGATATATAGACCTTTCCAGAGACTGTAGATTCCTAATATTAAAATGAGATGAGCTCAAGGAGAGAAGACATGGGAATGAGTTCTGAACCTACTAGAAGCCTAGGGGAAAAGGTAGAAGGACCTGGTACCAGCCAGATTGTAGTGAACCCAAATCCCCATATACTTATGTTATCCAATGTCCAGCCTTTTCCGGGAGTTTCTCTTCAGATATTATGAGGAATCCCAAAGGTTGCACACCTGACCTGCAAATCAGCCTCCTGGTGTTCTCCGCTACCAGGTTCCAGCAAAGACTGACTCAAGTGTAACCCTGAAGGTGTGACAGCCACATCTTCTGAGCTTGGTTGCCCAGGAGCACTTCTCCCTACCACGGCCAAAGAAGCCCGATAGCTAGAATCCAAACAGATCAAGATATTCAAAGAAATGCCCTGGAGTTTGCTTACTACCTCCAATGCCCTACTTAAGCCCCAGCCATGTCTGGAAGGCAGGTCTCTGCTGATTGGCTTAGGCCTCAGAGGTTCTGGTTGGTCAAGTATGAGAAAGGATGGTCACATTCAAGGAAGTCCTGCAGCAAAACTACCCAAAACTACAAAACAGCTTTGAGTGAATTAAGAGATGAGCTAGATGTCAGACACAAGCTGGGACATTTTTACATTATTCCCAGACATTTTGCAAATGGAGTCTGTTGCTCCAACAAAAACAGTGTGACTACACAGTAGCTTGTGCATCTTTCTGGGTCCTTGCAGGCTCACATTTTAAACCTTTTAAAAGACCTCTTCCTCTAATGCAACAGCACACTGAGACCTTCCTGGATTAGGGTGTTTGATTTGGACCACCTGGTCTACCAAAGCGTGCATGCAGTTCCCGGTCCTGCAGTTGCTAGAGGGCCAAGAAACAGCAATCTGTGAAACCATGTTGCTTCTGTCTTCTCTGAGGTGCTATTGCTTGGAAGGGGAAACCACCCACAATAAACAGAACAGCCAGGAAGTAAATGTCCCCAAAACCCCAACATCTATCCCCGACAAATGAGACATGGCTCATACAAGACCATTTTAAGAGTACTTTTAAATGCCTTGAATTCTTAACAAACCCTCCAAACAAGATTCTCCTAGGAGAGGATAGAAAAATGCAACTGAAATGATGCCTTTTGGAAACAGAAAAGAAATGGCACATTTGACAAGGGTCAGCTGGCCAGGCTCCTGCGATGACAGCATTCTGGGAGTATTAATATGTACCAAGAGCTGTAAATGGTTGCAAAAATGTACATGGATTCCTTGACATAATGTACTAGCTCACACCATCTGCCACTTTCAGCAGTCATGGGCTGCATGCTTGAAATCCTTTTTAATCACTTTCACTTAACAAGGAGTTGAGCTCCAAGCTAATTTCTGAAAATCTGACACTAGAGTGGTTCCTTCAAGCTGTTGCTCTTGTGACCTTTGGGGATGTCTAAAACGGGCAGAAGTCTCCTAAAGAATGCCAAGAATTCAAAAACTTTGTGTGCTAGTCCTTCTTGGGTACTAAATTGAGCTTCTCTTGTGCTAATGCTGTCCATACATAGAGGCAGGGCGGTAGAATCCCACATATAAACATAAAGTTTCACAAAGTCAACTGAATGTGCTCGGGCAACAAAAAAGAATTTTTAATAAAATATGGTCCTAACATATAAGCCAACTACTCTTTCTCAAGAAACTTAAGATCTATTCAACTCAAGAAACCATGATTCTAGTACTCAAGGAGAATATGGCAGTACTGGATTTATTAAGTACTATTGTTTTGGTTTCTCTGGAGAGCCCCAAGATGTGCTTGTGGCCAGAACAATCTGTGGTTTATGTATCAAACTAGGTCTCAAACCGACTGCATCCATAAGAATTGGTAAGAATGTATTCTGGTAACAAGCAATTCCAAAAGCTTAGGGACTTATAGCAACAGTGAACATAACTCACAATACACACCCATCCCACGTCAGCAGAGGAGCTCATGTCATTGCAGTTACTCAGAGATGCAGGCAAATGGAGCAGCCACCCCACCCATGCTGGCCCCCTCAGATCTTGCTGCTCGCTGTGCCAGGAAAAAAGGAAGCTTGAACATTCCAGCCTAGAAAACACAAACACCACATTCATGTACAACTCATTGACTTGGGTGGGTGGGTGTGGCCCCATCCAACCATGGGGTGAACAGGAAGTGTATCCTATCACATGTCTGGAAGGCAGAGAGTTGGAAATATTTGCAGAGAATTGCTGAGGACTGCTATCTTCATTTATCTTCTCCATTGTCTTAAAAATCACACACACACACACACACACACACACACACACACACACACACACACACACACAAAATCTGGTCTATTTGACCAATGTAGAGCTCATTGCTAGAACAATAAAAATATATATATACGCCTTGGACTGAGGCTACCGAGCTAGTAAATATTCATTGAAATAGATAAACAAACAACAAATATAAAGGCCTCAGGGTGATGTCATGAGGTTTTCTTGCATGTTCTACTTCTGCTGTCAGTAGTAGAAAAGCATTAGTGCCAAAATGAAATGTTGCTCCTGGCAGGTGTCTTTTCATCCTCTGTCTCACTCTGAGGACAATGAGCTTTCCAGGTTTCTATCTTATAACATCTATTTTGACTTTAATTCTCTCACATTTTCTCAAAACTTCTCTATCTTCTTTCCATGCCAAGAATTGATGTTTTATTCAGGTGGGACATAACAGTTATCTCAAGAGCATTATTACATGAATTATAGAGCAAGACACTGAGGAAGGCGGCCTTAAAAATCAGGGAGAATAATTTCTTCATTTTAGATGAGAAAACTGAGGCCTAGAAGAGGAAAGTTATTTTCCAAAATCAGAGTCAAGGCTTTTAACTATTAGCTCAATTCACTTTTTACCAAACCATCTGCACCCTGGAGGGGCCAGAAAAGGGATTTATTTTTCCCAAGAAACAGAGAAAAATTTCCACACAGGGGCTGGGGCAATGAAACACAGGAAGAAAATGGAAGATGGAAATTGAGAATCAGTGATGTTTAAGGAAAAACTTGGGGTTTCTTTTCCATATTCAAGATTTCCAGAAACCATGTTTTACAATGCTTATGATTTGTCTTCCCCATTCATCTCTCTTTACTCACGCAGGGAAACACACTAGCTAAACAACAACACGATATGACACCATTCCATTGAGCATTTGAGGACCGCTGGGTCATAAAAGAAAATCACCACTGACTTGTTCCTTCTGAAACTGCGAGAGAAAAACAGGAGTTCTTACAGCATCAAGCACATGCTTACTATTGCTTTTTCCCTTTAAGAATGCTTTCCCAGAGAGTCATATTCTTATTTATTCACAAAGACTAGTGCAGAAATCAAAAGACAAATAATATCTCTGGCCTTAGCCACCCACCTCTTTATGAGCACAAATTTCATTCCAACCTGTCTGCTAGCTCTTTGATATTTGATATATATTTAAAGTAAATATCAGTCATATAGAACATCTGCAGCATCTTAGAGAGGGTCGTAGTCATGCAAATAACAATGCTAGATTAGTGCCTGGGGGATAAAGGCAGTGTTAACTTGAGGTCCTAATTTGAAAGGCTCAATCTGTAACCTGTCACTCTAATTACACTAGTGCTGTCCTCCACAGGTTCCCTGGTTACATATACATGTGCTGTGGCTTTCAATGGAAGGGACAAAGCATTTTAAGAGAAGCAACAAAAGTGTTCTCATCAATTAAAGCCACTATTAATACTAATTGTGCTTTAGAATGCTCACTAACAACAGTGTTAGAGACCCTAATTAATATACCACAGTTCATAGAGATACGATGGAACCAGAGGTGTTACTGACACCAAGCTAATAACTAGTCAGGTTGTGATGTGAACTGGCTCAGAGTTGGAATTTTAAGTACTGCACAGAAAAGAAATTAGCATTCTTCAGTCTCCTGTTGTAATGGGAACTGTGGTTGGAGGCACATAACACCCCTGAAAGGAGAGTCTTGCTTTCCAAACCTTTTGATAAATGGAAGGGTCTCTGAGTGTTGTCACTCTGAGGGTTTAGCCAGGGAATGTTCACCTTCACGTCAAACACCAAATAGAGAAAGAGTTTCAAGGTCACTTCCAAAGACTGGCTTCTTCTCATCTAGAGATAGACTTCCAGAGCAAACTTCTACAAAAGAGGAAGAGAAGTATCTCCCTTTTTGTTGATAGTATTAAGAGCTTGCCTCAGGGTGGGCATGGGGGTGTTGTACCTATAAATAGGTGCTTATTGTTTGTACCTGTGAAAGAAATACAGACACACACGGGCGCATGCATGCACAAACACACACACACACCTTCTCTCAGCCATGCTCTGCAGAGTGACATGACTCTTTACAAGATTTCCTCTCTGTTCCGTTGGTAGACCCCTCTTTTCACACATCTGAGGGCAAGATATTGTCCCAGATGGTAAAACAAACTCCTGTCATTGAAACTGAATTTATATCAATTTTTGTACAGTAGATTTGGGCACAGAGGTGACTGAGGAAGGGGACTTTGTTTATATATATGTATTATTTTCAGATCTCTGCTCTTCTTTGGCCTCTACCCTCTACATCCTACTGCTCAGTATTTCCCTGAACAGACATTACAATCTAGGACTTGTCACAGAAATCCATTAGACATGCAGTCATGCTCCTAACAGGTAAGATAAAACTGATTTCTTCTGTTGGGCAGGGATAAAATACAATCAGGGGGTGTAATCTAAGGCCGTGACTATCCTCAGTAGCATGGCCAGTCATGTAACTCTGTGCCACTGTCTCCTCAGCTGTTAAAATAAACTATGAATTGATTCTGGGAGGAAAAGATGGTGGAGTAGAAAGACAAGGTGGAAACCTCCTCCCAAAAACACATAAAAAATGAAAATATAACAAATACAACTAAAGTGAAAATGACCTGAAGAATGCAGAACAGACTACCTACAACTGGGGAAGAAGAAAAGACCTCATAGAAAAGGCTAAAGTGGCAAAGCCATGACAAGTGGGACCCAACCCCCACCCCACCCCAGCACACAGGCAGGAGAAAGAGGAACAGAACGGGAGTGGGTAGGAGCCCAGGATTGCTGAACACCTGGCTGTGGAATTCTACTCCAGGGGCATGAGCCCACATTACATGCATAATAGGGGTACCAGAAGGAGAGAGACAAAGGGCTAGAAAGTCTATTTAAGGAAATAATTGTTGAAAACATCCACAATCTGGGGAAGGAAATAGATTTTCAGGTCTTGGAAGCACAAAGCTCCCCTAAAAAAGGAACCCCAGCAATACAACACCAAGACATATAATTATTAAAATGGCAAAGATCAAAGAAAAGGAGGGTTGAAAGCAGTCTGAGAGAGAAAAAATATTACTTATAATGGAAATCCCATCAGGCTATCAGCAGACTCTCAGCAGAAACTTCACAGGCCAGAAGGGAGTGGCATGATATATTTAATGTACTGAAACAGAAGCACCTCCAACCAAGAATCCTCTACCTGGCAATATTATCATTTAAATTTGAAGCAGGTATTAAGCAATTTCCAGATAAACAAAAGTTGAAGGAATTCACCAATGCTAAGCCAGCCTTACAGGATATGTTACAGGGACTGTTGTAGATAGAAATGTCCCTAAGGCTAAATAGCTTTCAGCAGTGAAAATAAACCCACAGTGAAGGCAGTAGACCAACAAATTACCAAACAAGTATAAAATTAAAACAAAGCAAAAGAAGCAAAATCAACTACACACAAAATCAGTCAAGGAGTACACAGAAAGTACAGATTATGACATCTAATGCATAAGTGTGGAATAGGAAGAGGAAGAAGGGAAAAAAAGTACCTTTAGGTTGTGTTTGAAATAGAGTAATCAGCAATTTAAGATAGACTGTTATATAGTAAGGAAGCTATCCTTGAACCTTTGGTAACCACAAAACCAAAGCCAACAATAGATACACACAATAAACAAACAAACAAATAAAGAGAAACCCAATCACAACACTGAAGAAAACCATCAAATAACAAGAGAAGAGTATAAGAAAGGAAGAAAGGGACAGAGAGGAGATATAAAAACAAAAAGAAACAATTAATAAAATGGCAATGAGTACGTATCTATCAATAATCACCTTTAATGTCAATGAACTGAATACACCAAGCAACAGACATAGTGTGGTAGAATGGATATAAAAACAAGACCCATCTGTATGCTGCCTACAAGAGACTCATTTCAGACCCAAAGACATACAAAGACTAAAACTGAAGGGATGTAAAAAGGTATTATATGCAAATAACAGGGAGAAAAAAGCAGGAGTAGCAGTACTTGTATCAGACAAAATAGATTTCAAAACAAAGAAAATCACAAGAAACAAAGAAGGACATTACATAATGATAAAGGGGTCAGTCCAACAAGAGGACATAACCATTATAAATATCTATGTACCCAACATAGGAGCACCTAAATATGTAAAGCAAAGACTAACAATTAAAGAGGGAAATAAACTGCAGCATATTCATTTTAGGAGACTTTAACACACCACTCACATCAACAAACAAATAAACTAGACAGAAAATAAATAAGAAAACAGAGGCACTAAACAATATATTGGGTCAGATGGACTTAACAGATATCTACAGAATATTCCACCAAAAAGCAGCAGGATACACATTCTTCTTAAGTGTACAGGGACTGTTTGCTGAAATAGATCACATACTAGGCCATGAAAAGAGCCTCAATAAATTCAAAAAGAGTGAAATTGTATCAAACATCTTCTCAGACCACAATGGAATGTAACTAGAAATAAATTACAAAAACAAAAAACAAAAAAGCCTACAAACACATGGAGGCTAAACAACATGCTTCTAAATAATAAATGGATCAATTACCAAATTAAAACAGAAATCAAGCAATACATGGAGACAAATGAAAATAAAAACTCAATAGTCCAAAATCTGTGAGATGCAACAAAGGCAGTTCTAAGAGGAACGCACATAGCAGTACAGGCTTACCTCAAGAAACAGAAACAATCCCAAACAAACAGTCTAAACTCACAATTAAAGAAACTACAAAAAGGCAAACAAGTGAAGCCCAAAGGTAGAAGAAGGAGGGACATAATAAAAATCAGAGCAGAAATAAATAAAATTGAGAAGAATCAAACAACAGAAAAAGTCAATGAAACCAGGAGCTGATTCTTTGAGAAAATAAACAAAATAGATAAACCACTAGCCAGAAATATCAAGAAAAAGAAGAGAGTGTACACACATAAGCAAAATCAGAAACAGAGAAGGAATAATCACAAAAGACATCTCAGAAATGCAAAGAATTATTAGAGGATACTATAAAAAATTGTATGCCAATAAACTGGACAACCTAGAAGAAATGGACAACTTTCTAGAAAAATGCAGCCTTCCAAGACTGACCCAGGAAGAAACAGAAAACTGAACAGACCAGCAATGAAATTGAATTGGGAATTTAAAAAAACTCCCCAAAAACAAAATACTAGGTCCAGATAGCTTCACAGATGAATGCTACCAAACACTTAAAGAAGAGCTAATACCCATCCTTCTTAAAGTATTTCTAAAAGTAGAAGAGGGAATACTTCCAAACTCATTCTATGAGGCCAGCATCACTCTAATACCAAAACCAGACAAAGACACTACAGAAAGAAATTATAGACCAATATCCCTGATGAAAGATTATATATCAACAAAATATTAGCAAACTGAATTCAAAAATATATCAAAAAGATCATCCATCACTGCCAAGTGGGACTTATTCCAGGGATGCAAGGATGGTACAATATCCATAAATCAATCAATATCATACATCACATCAACAAAAATAAGGACAAAAATCACATGATCATCTCAATAGATGCTGAAAAAGCATTTGACAAAATTCAACATCTTTTCATGAACAAGAATTCTTAAAAAAGTGGGTATAGAGGGTATGTACTTCAACATAATAAAGGCCATATATGACAAACCCAAAGCCAACATCATACTTAATAGCAAAATGCTAAAAGCTTTTCCTCTAAGATTGGAAACAAGACAAGGATGCCTACTCTCACCACTTCTATTCAACATAGTACTGGAGGTCCTAGCCACAGCAATCAGACAAGATAAAGAGATTAAAGGAATCCAAATTGGTAAGGAAGAAATTAAACTGTCATTATTTGCAGACAAGACATTATACTTAGAAAACCCTAAAGACAACACTAAAAACTATCAGAATAACTGAATTCAGCAAAGATGCAGGATACAAAATTAATACACAAAAATCTGTTGCATTCCCATATACTAACGAACTAGCAGAAAGAAAAATCAGGAAAACAACTCCATTTACAACTGCATCAAAAAGAATAAAATACCTAGGAAAAAATCTAACCAAGGAAGTGAAAGAGCTTTACTCTGAAAACTACAGGATGCTCATGAGAGAAATTAAAGAAGACACCAATAACTGGAAACCTATCCCATGATCATTGATAGGAAGAATTAATATTGTCAAAATCACCATCTTCCCTTAAGCAATTTACAGATTCAAGGCAATCCCTATCAAAATACCAACAGTATTCTTCAATGAACTAGAATAAATAGTTCTAAAATTCAAATGGGACCACAAAAGACCCTGAATAGCCAAAGCAATCCTGAGAAAGAACAACAAAGCTCAAAGCTTGGGGGATTATACTCCCTGACTTCAAGCTCTACTACAAACCCACAGTAATCAAAACAAAATAATTTTGTACTGGCATGATAACAGACCCATAGATCAATGAAATAGATTAGAAATAGAAAGACAAGAAACAACAAATGTTGGCAAGAATGTAGAGAAATAGGAACCCTCCTACACTTTTGGTAGGAATGCAAATTGGTGCCACCACTGTGGATAGCAGTTTGTAAGTTCCTCAAAAAACTACAAATAGAAATACCATTTGACCTAGGAATTCCACTCCTAGGAAATACCAAAGAAAAACAAAATCTCTGATTCGAAAAGATATACATACCCTTATGTTTATTGCTGCACTATTTGCAATATCCAAGATACGGAAGCAACCTAAGTGTCCATCAATAGATGAATGGATAAATAATAGGTGGTACATGAACACAATGGAATATTATTCAGCCATTAAAAAGATATCCTGCCATTTGCAACAACATGGATGGATCTAGAGGGTATTATGCTCAGTGAAGTAAGCCAGGCGGAGAAAGATACATACCATATGATTAGACTTATTTTTAGAATATAAAAACAAAACAAAATAGAAGGAACAAAACAGCAATAGATTCATAGACACTGAGAAGTGACTACTGGGTCCCAAGGGGGAAAGTTTAGGGTGGGTGAGTGGTGAGGGTGAAAGGGACAAACGGGCACAAAAATTCTCAGTCATAATCTAAGCTGGTCACAGGGATAGTAGGACAGCACAGAGAATACAGCCAGTGGTTCTGTGACAATTTTCTATGTTGACAGTAATTGCACTGCTTGGGGTGAGGACTTAATAATGTGTGTAACTACTGTGTTTTATACTTGAAACCAAGATACTGTCACATATCAACTATACTTTAATTTTTTTTAATTGGATTTTGTCAACTAAAGAAGAGGTTTGGAAAAAGAAGTGGTAAAGAGAAGATAGAGAAAGGAAGGAAAAGGAAATATAAGCACATTCATGAATAGAACCATCTTCCCTTAGAGGAGGTATTGGAAAATGTTGCCAGTACTGTGAGATGTTAATAGATGTTATGTTATAAAAATGCTAGCCCATGCAAGAGAGGCCCCAATCTTGGTCTTGAGTAACAAAGGCCTAGCTCTGGTGCTCCCCAGGCGGTGCCCTTCAGGGCAAGGAGTCCATGAGTCCAAGGGGACATGTCTGCTCATAGCCCACATCCTCCTTGTAGCCCACCCACGTATACCAGAGGCTCCTTATACTTTGGGATACAACCGGGGGTGATGTGGGGAGGAGAACAGATCGAGAGCTGGAGCCAAGGAATAGCTTTCCTGGTGCAGACATCTAAGGAGTCCAAGAATTCTAAACTGAAACCTGAATTCCCAGGTAGTTAGAAAGGTATATTTGTCCAGATAGGAGGATATAGCATATGTTACATAAGAGTTTATTAGCTTAATTTATAATTTTCAACCTTCAGAGGTTTGGTATATAGGCCCCCATTTACACTCTTGTCAGGGCCCTACAGATACTAGGAGTGGGCCTGGATTCCAGGGTCAATGAAGTTTGGGAAACACTGGGATAAACACAGTTAAATAGAAGTTTTTCTTAGTGCAGGGTATCTCAGAGCCTTAAATATGCATCCTGCATTATGTGTATCCAAAAATGCATTATCCCATATTTCCTTCAGTCCAAAATGCACATTTTTTTCACATGTTACATTTCTGAAATCAAAATGCATCTTACAGTTGTAGTCAGCCAGAAAACAGCTGTGCCTGAACATATGCATTTAAATTTGCATAGTGGGTGTCATTGGCTTGGAAGAAAAACCCAGAGACAATAGTGGAGCATGTTTTTTAAAAATGTTGCATCACCCAAACTCTTGATGTCATAGAAGAAGATACCTTGTGGGAAAATACAGACATCAATGACTCAGAGGCAAACAAATGATGGAGAAGAGTCAAACTCAATGGGAAGGACATCTAAGCAATTTAATTTGCTTAAATTTTCTTCTTGATGTACACCCAAGAGTGATTATGATAAAAGTATATATCTACACAAATGTTATACAACTCTTCCAGTAATTATAAACTAAAAATTCTAAGTGCTAAGAAAGGGTCGTTTCACGGTTTAGTTGGCAGCAGTTTGTCTTTCTTAGCTGAATATAAATATGTATTTGTTTAGTGGCATTTTAGATTCTATGAAATACAATAGTATGCAAAGTTTGCCAGATGTGTTTGAACAGGGAAGCTCTTTCTTTCTAAGTCATTACATGAGATTCACATTTTCTGGAGCATGCTTTGAAAAGCAGCATTAAATCATGGAACACTGAAATGCAGGAGTTGGAAAGGTCTTCAGAAGGCCCAAATCTCTCATTTCTGAGATAGGAAAAGTGAGGTCCTGATGAGCAAGTGACCTGCCCAAGACCTGCCGTAGCACATAAATGGCAGAGGTAGGAAAAGGGACAGGTAGTCTGACTCCTGATAGAAAACTTTTGATCCCTGGATGAATTGAATCTCCCTGGACTTTATCAAACTGGTTGTTTCTGTCCCAACCAGAATTAATCAACCAATATTCTTTTCTTTTGGATCTCGGCAAATTCAAAACTTGTGCATCATTTGCTTGTCAATCATCAATTAAAAGACTAAAATGGTTGGCAAGGAAAGAAAATGCATCCAAAGGTCTACAAGCTCACAGATTCAAGAAGATTCAGGAAGCACAATGAACCAGAAGCAGAATTGCACTTGAAGAAAACTGCACCAAGATATCAAAATCAAATTGCTGAAAGCCGATTTTAAAAAAAATTACTAAAGCAGTCAGAGAAATGACTACAGGAAAGATAAAAATAAAGGAATAGGGAAAAGATAGCAAACATTAATTGAATGAAGGCTGACTTTATTAATCTATCAGACAAAGCATACTTCATAGCAGTGATGTTACCTGAACTCTTCTCATGATATTTCTAATATTATTACAGATACTGCAGCATCTAATAGCTAATAATAAAAAGATAAATCATCAAGAAGGTCTAACAATCCTAAATATATATGCTGGATAACAGAGTGTCAACATATATGAAGCAAAATCTGAAAGAACTAAAAAGAGAAATAGACAAATCCACAATTACAGTGAGGGATTTCAACAATCCCCTCTCAGTAAGTGGAAAGTATCGAGAAAATCTGTGTGCGTACACCCGGGTGCAGAGATGCATGTCCATGACTCTTCGAAGAAGCACAATTTGAATCCAGGTTCTGCCGCTGTAAAGTAATAGCTCCCGAGGTGCTGGTCAGGATAGGGTCCTGTCAAGTGAATGGGTATTACACGCATCTCAGCTTATGACGAGAATCAAACACCGCAAGAGTCATTCATTAACCTTGGGCCCTCTATCTCTGCCCGAAGCATTTAAGAAGCTAACAGGAACTTTGACAAGCTTGTCATTGAATGACTGAAATATGTGTGGCTTTTTTCTTGGGGACCACAACCCCATTATGACACAGAAGGGGTAAAGCGTTCTTATTCCCTTTCCTGTCATTTATCTCTAGAGAATTCAGATGCGTGCTAGATAATTCTCCATGTGGTAGATGGATACAGTCATAGCTCTCCTTGTATCTATGTCTGTATGAATTTCCTCCCTCTCTGACTGTTGTCTTGGTTATATGGCTCCCTTTAGCCGATGGGACAAAAGTAAACATGTCATGGGCGGAAGCTTGAGAGGCAATCACAAACTGAGGGTTATTTTCTCTCTTGCTGTTTTTGGAACCCAGCCGCCATGTGGAGAAGCTTAAGCTAACGTCCTGGAGACATGCGGTCCCACTGACAGCCAAGCAGCAACCACCAGACAACGTGAGGGAGGCCATCTTAGACAACCAGCTCCAGTCAGGCAACCAGAAGGACCCCAGATGAGACCAGCAGCAGCTCAGCCCAAACTGCTGACCCACTGAATCATGAACAATAAAATGTTTTGAGTTTTGCAGCAGTTTACTAGGTAACAAGTGATAGTTTATTATACCCCAAACAACAGCTAACTCTGAACCAAGAAAAGCACAGATAATAACCACTCCTCTGGTTGCAGGAGAGAAAATGTCTCATTAATATTGCCTAGGAGTTCAGGCTTAACCTCATCTGATGCGGTCCTCCCTCAGCCCCACAAATCGATGTTAATAAAACACATGTGCTAGAAATCCCCCAATGCCCTTCTAGGCAGAACTTTTTGGTTTGGAAAAGAAAAAGAAACTTAATTTGAAGCTTTAATAACCTCTGAATTAGGTTGTTTCTGTTAACATTAATATTTAATGATGACATTACTATGACTATTTTAGAATTGAACTGAAATTAAGTAAAAATGTTTGATCATAAATAATTTCATTATTAAAGATAATCTTTGTTATGTATGTTCCTGTGCCTATCTTTTATTAAGTTTGCTTTTCATGTTGACATTTTTAAGGGCATAATTGTATGTTTTCGTTCTTAGTAATATTGTTACCATATATTAATTATGGCATCATGCCGGGAACACTAGTAATGAACTTCATTGGATTTTCTACTGTAAGAGCCCACACTAGGCTCTTTCTCTTTCACAACTAACAAACAGATGATCAGCTTTGGGCTCTACACTGATTATATGAGTTGTTGTCCCTTCTTCTTAATTTGTTTTTGATTTTTGGAAAAAATCAGTGTAAATGAGAATGGAGGGTTGGTTATCTTTGCCCTTTTTTAAGGCATTTCTTGGAGGCCACGTATGGGACCAAAGGAAAGGCAATGTGGTAGGCAGAATAACAGTCCCCAAAGATGTCCACATCCTAAGCTCTAAAACCTGTAGACATGTTACTTTACATGGAAAAGGGGACTTTTCAGATGTGATTAAGGACCTAGAGATGAAAAGATTCTCCTGGATTATCTGGGTGGGCTCAATGTAATCATGGGGGTCCTTAAAAGTGGGAGAGGGAAGCAGAGGAGAAAGTCAGAGAAGGACTCACCCCACCATTGCTGGCTTTGGAGTCAGAGAAAGGAGCCACTCATCAAGGAACGGGGGCAGCTCCTAGATGACAGAAAATGGAAGGAAATGGATTCTCCCCTAAGGCCTCCAGAAAGGAACGCAGCCCTGCCGACACCTTGATTTTAGCCTAGTGAAACCCAGGTCAGATTTGTGACCTATAGAATCATAAGATAGTAGATTACATTGTTTTAAGCCACTAGGTTTGGGGTAATTTGTTCCAGCAGCAATGGGAAACTGATACAGGGGGCATTCCCTGGTGTACTTAATTCAATCTAGGCAATCTCACTTATGGGCTGTGTAGCAGGAGGCAAATTATTTAGCCTCTCTAAGCTTTCATTTTCCTTCTTATAAAGTGAGGATAATAGTGGTTATTCATAAGGTTATTGGAATAATTAAATGAAGTATTTCACATAAAACTCTTAGTACAGTGTCTTGCACATTTTAAGTTCTTGTTAAAGGTCAATTATTGTTGCTATTATTGTTATTAAAATCTGCTGTGGCCAACTGTGTTATTGTTCACACTTGCATCCTGCCCTGGTCATGATCCCACCACCTGCCTATTGGCAAGTGACCTGGAGAGCCTTCCTGGAGGTGGTGTGTGTTCTCCACCACATTGTCCAGCTTGGTCATGGGGCTTTTTGGCCAATGGACTGTGAGCAGAAATGAGCCAAGCCATTTCCAAGGGGAAGCTTTCTGAGCAGGTGCAGAGTTTGGCTCAGTCTCTGGTTCTTTTCTCTTTGTGACAAGAAAAACATTTCCCAAATAAGGGCTCTTCCTTCCATCTCAGTCCTGGCTGAGATAACACATGGCACAGAGCCACAGCACATGTAAAGTAAGATTCAAATGTTTATTGTTGTAAGTCTTTGGGATTTGGGGGTTGTTCGTTTTCACAGTAAAGCTGACAAACATCTCTTGTAGTTACTGTTTAGAGAGTCTGTCTGTTGCAAACACACACACACTGACCTGCAAGACTATAAGAACTACACTTTGCTCACTCCTCTAACACTCACATTATTATTATTCCATGACCCTGGGGTCCCTAACCAGACTTAATCCAAGCTCTAAGGGGCCCTTGGCCCCACGTGGGCCAAACAGATTCCCTTTCCAAGAAATTTGGACTTATGACCTTGAGTTACCTAGAGACAAGCTCTGCCTGTGCCTAGAACTAAGGGTTTGGGAAGAGGGGAAAATCTTAAGAATTACAGCCTGATCATCTTGGACCTTGCAGTTGGTGAGGCAGAAAAAGCTTATCTGTAGGGAAAATAGAATAGAGAAGCAAGAAGACAAGAAATGGCTGCCTGAGTCCATAATATTTTTCTAGCTCCTGGTCTTGGTCCACCCTGAGGCTCTTGGGCTCCATGAGATGAATTTCCCTTCCTACTTAAAGAAGCTCAAGTTGGGTTAAACCAAAAGCATCTTGGCCAAGAGGAAGAGGTAGAGGTCTTGCTACAAGGAGGTAGAAAGGAAAAGTTCCCATCTGTGAGAATTCCAAAAGCCCTGAGGAATCAGACTGAATATAACAGAGAACACAACCTCCCCTCTTGCCCACCTGACTGGGGCCCCACTGGTGCAGAGCATGTAATCCTCCACTTACCACAAAACAGAGCTCTTCGGGGTACATGACTCAGAGAAAAAGAAGAGGTTGGTTGCAGGACAGTTTGTTCACCATCAAATGTATATATTGGGGCCTTACTCTGTTTGGGACACCATGATACAGAAGGAATACAAAGAAGATAGCCCCACCCTGCCATCATGAGCTGATAGCCTGGCAGGGGACAAGAGGGCCGGCAGGAAGTTCAAAGGAAAGGTTCCAGGTGGGAGCTTAGCCCCATCTCTGCCACTCACTAATTGTGCAGCTTCAGGAAGTCGTTCAAACTCTTTGGCCTCCAACATTCCCATCCACAAAATGTGGGGCTAGATTAAATGGTCCTCATGCTTTCTCTATGACTCTTGTCCCAGTACCCCTACAGCTAAGATCTGATCAGCAAAAATCAGCCATTGCCCTCAGACTGTCAATAATTTCCAAATGCAGTGTGAGGCTGTGTTCATGAGAATCATGTGGGGGATAATCTAAATGTTCAGATTTTTTGGAGCCTAAACCCCAGAGTTGTGATTCAGCTGGACTGGGCACCACCTTGGCTTGTACTGATTTTAATATGTGGTCAGAATTGGGAACCGCAATACAAGGTTATTGTAGATTATGCAGCGATGTCCCAGCCTTCCTTTGAGTGTACAATAAGCAGTATGATAAACTGAAAACTGCACATCAATTGTTATTACTTGCAAAGCAATTCTTACCTAGCATTACTATGTGCCCAGTACTGTACTAAGTGAATTATATGTATTAACTCATCCAATCCTCATAATAACCCTGCAAGGCAAATACTTTACTATCCCCAGAATGATTTTAATAATTTTATTCATCTCTTCCCACCTTGATGCAGCTATAGACTTTGAACAGGACTTCCCTGTAGGAGAGTGATTTGAACCAAAAAATAATAAAATTAAATAAAACATAAAGGAAAAGAAATCCTAATTTAAAATCTAGCTTCCCTGTGTGCTTGTCCCATGCCCACACTGCCTTCATGACTTCATGTCAGTATCTACCATGTCTCCAGTAAACTGTGGGAAAAATAGCAAAGAAATGGATTGCACTTTTGAGGGATGGAGTGACCAAATGCAACTGAGATTCAGTTGTGGACTTACTCTGCTACTAACCTACTTGTCATGAGAAATATATTCACTGAATGAGGTAGAAGTGACCCATTTGAGTGACTTGAAATTTTATCACCAGATGTGATACCAGACATTTACACCACGGATAAGTTAATAATCAATAATCTGTGAGTAGAGGGAAAATGAGGAAAGGAGTGAAGGCAGAAGGCACTGAGGATTTTATTGCATCTGGGGAGGGTTCTATCTTAAGGTGTAATGGTAACAAGTAACAGTGATTTAAACAACAAAGTGTTCCATTATCTCACGTATCTAAATCTGGTGCTAGGTATTCCTGAGCTGGTTCAGCATTATATCAGGGATCCATTTTCATTTTTTCCAACCTTTTACTCCACTGTCCTCCACATGTGGATTTTCAGCCTCTGGTTTATTACCTCATGGTCACAAGATGGCTGCCATAACCCTGGCTATTATATCCTAACACTACAGCATTTAAGACAGAACAGGCCCTTTACACATCTCTCTCTGTAACTAGGCAGGAAAACTCATTACAGATATAACGTTCCCCTGATGCCTCATTGGTTGGAACTGGATCACCTGGTCATTGTTAATGGCTGAACTGTACCTCCCCCAAATTTATAAGTTGAAGCCCTAACCCCTAGGACTTCAAAGTATGACCTTATTTGGAGATACAGAGGTAGTAAAGTTAAAGAGAGGTTAGTAAGGTGGGTCTCAATCCAACATGACTAGTGTCCTTATAAGAAGAGGAAATTTGGGCACAGACATGGAAAGAGGGAAGATGATATGAAGACACAGGGATAAACCCTCTATAAGCCAAGGAGAGAAGCCTGGAACAGAGCCTCCCCTCACGGCCCTCAGTAGGAACCAGCCCTGCCAATACCCTCATCTTGGACTTCCAGCCTCCAGAACTAGGACACAGTAAATTCCTGTGATTTAAGTCACCCAGTTGGTGGTACTAAGTTACAATGCCATACCAGATGAACACAGCCACCTCTACCTAACTTCAAGAGAAACCATGAAAGTGAACATGTAATCAGCCCCTGTTGTTCAAGGCAGACCTATAAGCAGACTATGGAGAGGAGAATGTCTGTTGGCTGGGCAACTAACCAGTGGTGATAGTCCCATCTTTGTTTGCAAGTCAAGGAAATAGAGTCATATTAACTTAATCAGAAAAGGAAAATATTCAAATAATATGAAGAAGGGTTTAGGATTAGGGGATTGATGGGAAAGCCAGAGAACCAAGCTCAGAAAAGTACAGAAAGCAAGGCAGGCATGGAGATCTAAGAAGCAGGAATGACCTAAACTTCTTCTCAGAGCTCCCCCAATATAATGAATGAGCTCCTAATACATTTTCTACCGTTAAAAGGCTAAAGATTCCAAGCCCCAGGAGAGCAAGAACCCACCTTTTGACCAAGGAAGGAGAGGGAAGGGTAACCTGCTTTAAATCCAACAAGGCAAGTCTACACTGGGTTGAAAAAAGATAATCCTTTAAAAGGATATTATGGAATTACGTCTGTAAAAATTAGAAATAAATGCTAGAAGGCCAGAGAAATTAAATTTCTGCTACACTGGTGGAAGGGCAAACAGGTATAGAAATCAGAGATGAACAGAGCTTCCCTACAGCCACTGCAGTTTGACCCATATCCTGGGGATGGGACCTCAGGACAAGTGCCAAGTTATCTTTAAGCTGCCCACACTTTCCATTCTAAAACATCCAACCCCTGAGCACAATACTGACCCATCCCCATCCCCAAACCATTGTCCAATTTCTCCTAGGTCTTCTGTATCCCCTTTGGATCTTAAGCCCTTAGAGGACTAAATTAAAAGGCAAACACAAAAGCAATTGCTTAAGTTCACCAGAATCACCCAACTTCCTCAGATTCAGTACATTTTCCCACGCAAATAACAAAGAAAAAAATCACTTGAGTCTGTATCAATGGGGAACAGAAACATTTAGTCAATTACATCAAGTTGGCAAACAGCCTGTCAGTCTGATCCAGGGAGGCAAAAATTTGCCAAATTAGTTTTTTGACTGAATTGATGGGCTGTCTTGGCCAAAATAAGTCTTTTTTATTAAATGTTGAGAGATCATAGTATATCAAAAAGAAAATCTACAAAAGCCACCTTTTATCTATGTAAATAGTAAAATCAAGGTGGCATATTGGAAATCCCTAAAAAACACTTTGTCCACATAAAAGGGTGTAATTCTTTAGGTCAGAATAAATTAGGAAAGAAAGCCGCTTTTTGAAGTAGAAAAGGACTGAGAATCTAAATTACCTGGAGATATATCACCACTATCAATATTTCTCACCACCTCTACCATGTCACACTACTTGCAGAGTGACAGCCCCATGGTACTGAGTGAGCACCATACTGTTCTCTAGTTATTATCTTATTAAATCTGACCAATGCCTCTGTAAAGTAAGGACTGCTATCCCCCTTGCAGCAAGAGGAAACTATGGTTTACTAGGTCTAAGTAGCTCCCCCAACTTTACACGGACATTAAATTTCAGACCAGAGATTTGAACTTATGCATGATTTCAAAGCCCTTGGTTTTAACCACCATGCTAGTAGCTGCCTTCTATGAGTATTTAACTATTCCTTTCTAGCCACATTATTGACATCTTTCTCTTCGGGCTAACTCAAAAATTCCAGAACATTCTTTTCCAATTATTCTGGGTAAAAAAGTTACCCCTTTTATCAGCTCCATGCAAAGAGGACCTCTCAACAGCCCTGGCTGAAAATTCCTAACCCAATGTGCCTTTGCCTTGCTTTAGGATCAAGGTCATGGAGCCCAGTAGGCTTTACCCTGTCCTTTCTAACACTCCATTTTCCATGTGCAATGTGCTTCTCCAGATTCTGCTGCACAGTCTGTGTTCTTAGAACTTTCACACAGTAGTGTCTGACCCAGGATGTTCACTACTGCCTTAGTTTATTTAACTCAAGCAGCAGGGGGCCCTTTCTATGAACACACTAGTAACATTTTCATTGCATTGTCATTGACTTTTGTCTCAATTTATGACCATGTCTTCAATTTCTCCTTTAATTTAGAGAACAAGAGCTGCTTGAAAGCCAGCAAGGCCAACTACTCAGCACACTGTCTCCTGCCACTTCTGGATTGCATCTTGTCTGTTATTCATCCCAACTTCAATTTCTTCTTTGCACAGCATAACAAAAGCACAAAGGGAATCAGAAACATGAAGAAATGGTTTCTAGTTAATCTTTTTCTTTAGGGATAATGGCTCAAGCGGTAGTAGAACCCTTCACAGCACATGGACTTTTTAAAATCCTTTGCCTTAAAGGGTGTGACAGAAATTAATAAGGAGTGAGTTTCCAACAATCCATTCTAGTAAGACACAAAATTGCTTTGAACAACTGCTTCAACAGCCCTATTTTTCAACACTTCTCTCTTAGACAAACATTACATATAATAGAGCTGAGCTCAGATCCAGGATCAGCCCCAGAAGTAAAACGAGTCATAGAAGAAATGGAAACATGGGCTCCTCCTTTAAAAAAAAAGGAAGAAATCTTCACAACAGTGGCCAGCCTTCTTCCTTCTAATGTCCCCCATCTCCACTCTTAAAACTTAAAGAAATTTTTTCTATTTTATAATTCATTTTCTCCAAATTGATAGCCACTTTCCAGGGCAGAGGAAAAGTGATAAAATAAAACATGCCCATAGGATAATCTGTCCTCAAGCTTTCTCCCCATTTGCTCCCCACATTACTCTTAAGTTCACATCATTTAGTAAAATTTGAATGTTTAATTTCTGGAATTTAATTAAATGTAATTTCTTGATTCTGAAGTTCTTCTCCCTCTCTTCCAAAAGCTTTTATTAAATAGATGATACCTTTTATAATTCATTGCAGTTTAAAATTTAAAAATATCTTCCCGACTCCCAGTCCAGGGAACTTACATTAATCTATTACTTAATATTGGATACATATTACATGTATTATTTTGTATGTAACATACAAAATCATGAGACATGTAACAAAATAAAGACCTATGGGCCCATTACCCAGTATACACCACTATTCTGTCTACCTGTGGGCTTCATCCCTTTCCCAGCTCCCTGCCACATCTACAGGCAAGATTTTCCATTGTTTTTCCTTCTTTCTAGTTATGTGTCTCCCTAAACATGTCACTTAATTTTGCTAGTGTTTTAACTTTACAAAAATAGTATCATATTATGTGATGTCTCCAATGGCCTGCTTTTTTGTTAAGTTTTATGTTTATAAGATTCATTCATAATTGGTCTACATAACTGCGATTCATTTTCCTTGCTTTATAATATTCCATTGTGTAACTATATCCTATTTACCTATTCTCAAATGATGAATATTTGGATTGGTTTCAGTTATGGCTTCTCCAAATATTCTTTCACACATCTTCTGGTGAATACATCCAAAGATAATCTCTTGAGACACACACCAAGGAGTGGAATGCTAACTCACAGAATATGCAAATGTCCAATTCTACAAGACAATGCCAAACTATTTGCCAAAGTGGTTGAAACAGTTTACATTCCCACCATCCTCTGTTGCAACTTCTGTCTCAATCTTGTAAAAAAAACAAGAATAGGACAGAGAGAATGAAACAGAAGATGAGCAGTGTATGATAACAGTTTTGAAGGAGTACAAAAGAGGACTGTGCACGGGTACTGCCCACACTAGGCTGGCCAGACTGGAACCCTCTTCCTGGCTGTGTCTAATCACTCTGACCCAGCCCCACCCATACCCACAGGGAACCCATTAAAAATCCACCATGGGGAGGAGGGGCGGAAGATGGCGGCGTGAGTAGAGCAGCGGAAATCTCCTCCCAAAACAACATATATCTATGAAAATATAACAAAGACAACCCTTCCTAGAATAAAGACCAGAGGACACAGGACAATATCCAGACAACATCCGCACCTGAGAGAACCCAGCACCTTGCGAAGGGGGTAAGATACAAGCCCCGGCCCCGCGGGAGCCGAGCGTCCATCCCCCCAGCTCCCGGCGGGAGAAGAGCAGGCAGAGCGGGAGGGAGACGGAGCTCAGGACTGCCGAACACCCAGCCCCAGCCATCCGGGCCAGAGTGCAGGGCCCTCGATACTGGGAAAACAGGGCAGCAAGAACAGTGAGCAGGCACTGGAGGCTAGGCGACAGAGGACATAAGAAAAGGGCGCGACCACTTTTTTTTTTGCTTTTTTGCTGTTTTGTTTTGGCGAGCGCTTTTTGGAAGTCTTAAAGGGATAGGGACCCCAATACTAGGGAAACAGGGCAGCAAGACCGGTGAGCACAGGCCTGAGACTGGCACCGGAGAATAAAGAAAAACGAATGACCACCTTTTTTTTTTTTTTAATTAAAAACTTTTTTTTTTTTTTAATTAAAAATTTTTTTTTTTTTTTTTTTTTTTTTTTTGGTGGTCGTTGTTTTGTTTTGGCGGGTGCTTTTTGGAAGTCTTAAAGGGGCAGGGCGGGTCACTTAATCCAGAGGTAGGGAATCCGGGATCTCTGGGCACCCTAACCCCTGGGCTGCAGGGAGCAGGGAGGCCCCTTACGGAGATAAATAGCCTCCCAGCAGCTCCTGCTCCAACGCGACTCCACCATTTTGGAGTAGCTGCCCGAGCTAGGCCACGCCCACAGCAACAGCAGAGATTAACTCCATAGCAGCCGGGCAGGAAGCAGAAACCCTGTCTGCGTGCAGCTGCCCAGCATGAGCCACTAGAGGTCGCTGTTCTCCCAGGAGAGGAGGGCCACAAACCAACAAGAAAGGAAGTCCTTCCAGCCGTCACTCGTCCCAGTTCTGCAGACTATTCCTATCACCATGAAAAGGCAAAGCTACAGGCAGACAAAGATCACAGAGACAACACCAGAGAAGGAGACAGACCTAACCAGTCTTCCTGAAAAAGAATTCAAAATAAGAATCACAAACATACTGACAGAGATGCAGAGAAATACGCAAGAGAAATGGGATGAACTCCGGAAGGAGATCACAGATGCCAGAAAGGAGATCACAGAAATGAAACAAACTCTGGAAGGATTTATAAGCAGAATGGATAGAATGAAAGAGGCCATTGATGGAATTGAAATCAGAGAACAGGATCGCATAGAAGCTGACATAGAGAGAGACAAAAGGATCTCCAGGAATGAAACAATATTAAGAGAACTGTGTGACCCATCCAAAAGGAACAATATCCGTATTATAGGGGTCCCAGAAGAAGAAGAGAGAGGAAAAGAGATGGAAAGTATCTTAGAAGAAATAATTGCTGAAAACTTCCCCACACTGGGGGAGGAAGTAATCGAACAGACCACGGAAATACACAGAACCCCCAACAGAAAGGATCCAAGAAGGGCAACACCAAGACACATAATAATTAAAATGGCAAAGATCAAGGACAAGGAAAGAGTGTTAAAGGCAGCTAGAGAGAAAAAGGTCACCTATAAAGGGAAACCCATCAGGCTAACGTCAGATTTCTCAACAGAAACCCTACAGGCCAGAAGAGAATGGCATGATATATTTAATACAATGAAACAGAAGGGCCTTGAACCAAGGATACTGTATCCAGCATGACTATCATTCAAATATGACGGTGGGATTAAACAATTCCCAGACAAACAAAAGCTGAGGGAATTTGCTTTCCACAAACCACCTCTACAGAACATCTTACAGGGACTGCTCTAGATGGGAGCACTCCTAGAAAGAGCACAGCACAAAACACCCAACATATGAAGAATCGAGGAGGAGGAACAAGAAGGGAGAGAAGAAAAGAATCTCCAGACAGTGTATATAACAGCTCAATAAGCGAGCTAAGTTAGGCAGTAAGATACTAAAGAGGCTAACCTTGAACCTTTGGTAACCACGAATTTAAAGCCTGCAATGGCAATAAGTACATATCTTTCAATAGTCACCCTAAATGTTAATGGGTTGAATGCACCAATCAAAAGACACAGAGTAACAGAATGGATAAAAAAGCAAGACCCATCTATATGCTGCTTACAAGAAACTCACCTCAAACCCAAAGACATGTACAGACTAAAAGTCAAGGGATGGAAAAACATATTTCAAGCAAACAACAGTGAGAAGAAAGCAGGGGTTGCAGTACTAATATCAGACAAAATAGACTTCAAAACAAAGAAAGTAACAAGAGATAAAGAAGGACACTACATAATGATAAAGGGCTCAGTCAAACAAGAGGATATAACCATTCTAAATATATATGCACCCAACACAGGAGCACCAGCATATGTGAAACAAATACTAACAGAACTAAAGGGGGATATAGACTGCAATGCATTCATTCTAGGAGACTTCAACACACCACTCACCCCAAAGGATAGATCCACTGGGCAGAAAATAAGTAAGGACACGGAAGCACTGAACAACACAGTAGAGCAGATGGACCTAATAGACATCTATAGAACTCTACATCCAAAAGCAGCGGGATATACATTCTTCTCAAGTGCACATGAAACATTCTCCAGAATAGACCACATACTAGGCCACAAAAAGAGCCTCAGAAAATTCCAAAAGATTGAAATCCTACCAACCAACTTTTCAGACCACAAAGGCATAAAACTAGAAATAAACAGTACAAAGAAAGCAAAGAGGCTCACAAACACATGGAGGCTTAACAAAACGCTCCTAAATAATCAATGCATCAATGATCAAATCAAAATGGAGATCCAGCAATATATGGAAACAAATGACAACAACAACACTAAGCCCCAACTTCTGTGGGACACAGAAAATGCAGTCTTAAGAGGAAAGTATATAGCAATCCAAGCATATTTAAAAAAGAAAGAGCAATCCCAAATGAATGGTCTAATGTCACAATTATCGAAATTGGAAAAAGAAGAACAGATGAGGCCTAAGGTCAGCAGAAGGAGGGACATAATAAAGATCAGAGAAGAAATAAATAAAATTGAGAAGAATAAAACAATAGCAAAAATCAATGAAACCAAGAGCTGGTTCTTCGAGAAAATAAACAAAATAGATAAGCCTCTAGCCAGACTTATTAAGAAGAAAAGAGAGTCAACACAAATCAACAGTATCAGAAACTAGAAAGGAAAAATCACGACGGACCCCACGGAAATGCAAAGAATTATTGGAGAATACTATGAAAACCTATATGCTAACAAGCTGGGAAACCTAGGAGAAATGGACAACTTCCTAGAAAAATATAACCTTCCAAGATTGACCCAGGAAGAAACAGAAAATCTAAACAGACCAATTACCAGCAACGAAATTGAAGAGGTAATCAAAAAACTACCAAAGAACAAAACCCCCGGGCCAGATGGATTTACCTCGGAATTTTATCAGACATACAGGGAAGACATAATACCCATTCTCCTTAAAGTTTTCCAAAAAATAGAGGAGATGGGGATACTCCCAAACTCATTCTATGAAGCTAACATCACCCTAATACCAAAACCAGGCAAAGACCCCACCAAAAAAGAAAACTACAGACCAATATCCCTGATGAACGTAGATGCAAAAATACTCAACAAAATATTAGCAAACCGAATTCAAAAATACATCAAAAGGATCATACACCATGAACAAGTGGGATTCATCCCAGGGATGCAAGGATGGTACAACATTCGAAAGTCCATCAACATCATCCACCACATCAAGAAAAAGAAAGACAAAAACCACATGATCATCTCCATAGATGCTGAAAAAGCATTTGACAAAGTTCAACATCCATTCATGTTAAAAACTCTCAGCAAAATGTGAATAGAGGGCAAGTACCTCAACATAATAAAGGCCATCTATGATAAACCCACAGCCAACATTATATTGAACAGCGAGAAGCTGAAAGCATTTCCTCTGAGATCGGGAACTAGACAGGGATGCCCACTCTCTCCACTGTTATTTAACATAGTACTGGAGGTCCTAGCCACAGCAATCAGACAAAATAAAGAAATACAAGGAATCCAGATTGGTAAAGAAGAAGTTAAACTGTCACTATTTGCAGATGACATGATACTGTACATAAAAAACCCTAAAGACTCCACCCCAAAACTACTAGAACTGATATCGGAATACAGCAAAGTTGTAGGATACAAAATCAACACACAGAAATCTGTGGCTTTCCTATATACTAGCAATGAACTAACAGAAAGAGAAATCAGGAAAACAACTCCATTCACAATTGCATCAAAAAAAATAAAATACCTAGGAATAAACCTAACCAAAGAAGTGAAAGACTTATACTCTGAAAACTACAAGTCACTCTTAAGAGAAATTAAAGGGGACACTAACAGATGGAAACTCATCCCATGCTCGTGTCTTGGAAGAATTAATTTCGTCAAAATGGCCATCCTGCCCAAAGCAATATACAGATTTGATGCAATCCCTATGAAACTACCAGCAACATTCTTCAATCAACTGGAACAAATAATTCAAAAATTCATATGGAAACAACAAAGACCCCAAATAGCCAAAGCAATCCTGAGAAAGAAGAATAAAGTAGGGGGGATCTCACTCCCCAACTTCAAGCTCTACTATAAAGCCATAGTAATCAAGACAATTTGGTACTGGCACAAGAGCAGAGCCACAGACCAATGGAACAGACTAGAGAATCCAGACATTAACCCAGACATATATGGTCAATTAATATTTGATAAAGGAGCCATGGACATACAATGGCGAAATGACAGTCTCTTCAACAGGTGGTGCTGGCAAAACTGGACAGCTACATGTAGGAGAATGAAACTGGACCATTGTCTAACCCCATATACAAAAGTAAACTCAAAATGGATCAAAGACCTGAATGTAAGCCATGAAACCATTAAACTCTTGGAAGAAAACATAGGCGAAAACCTCTTAGACATAAACATGAGTGACCTCTTCTTGAACATATCTCCCCGGGCAAGGAAAACAACAGCAAAAATGAGTAAGTGGGACTATATTAAGCTGAAAAGCTTCTGTACAGCAAAAGATACCATCAATAGAACAAGAAGGATCCCTACAGTATGGGAGAATATATTTGAAAATGACACATCCGATAAAGGCTTGACGTCCAGAATATATAAGGAGCTCACACGCCTCAACAAACAAAAAACAAATAACCCAATTAAAAAATGGGCAGAGGAAATGAACAGACAGTTCTCCAAAAAAGAAATACAGATGGCCAACAGACACATGAAAAGATGCTCCACATCGCTAATTATCAGAGAAATGCAAATTAAAACTACAATGAGGTATCACCTCACACCAGTAAGGATGGCTGCCATCCAAAAGACAAACAACAACAAATGTTGGCGAGGCTGTGGAGAAAGGGGAACCCTCCTACACTGCTGGTGGGAATGTAAACTTGTTCAACCATTGTGGAAAGCAGTATGGAGGTACATCAAAATGCTCAAAACAGACTTACCATTTGACCCAGGAATTGCACTCCTAGGAATTTACCCTAAGAACGCAGCAATCAAGTTTGAGAAAGACAGATGCACCCCTATGTTTATTGCAGCACTATTTACAATAGCCAAGAATTGGAAGCAACCTAAATGTCCATCGATAGATGAATGGATAAAGAAGATGTGGTACATATACACAATGGAATACTACTCAGCCATAAGAAAAGGGCAAATCCAATCATTTGCAGCAACATGGATGGAGCTGGAGGGTATTATGCTCAGTGAAACAAGCCAAGCGGAGAAAGAGAAATACCAAATGATTTCACTTATCTGTGGAATATAAGAACAAAGGAATAACTGAAGGAACAAAACAGCAGCAGAATCACAGAACTCAAGAATGGACTAACAGGTACCAAAGGGAAAGGGACTGGGGAGGATGGGTGGGTAGGGAGGGATAAGGGTGGGAGAAGTAGGGGGGTATTAAGATTAACATGCATGGGGGGGTAGGAGAAAAGGGAGGGCTGTACAACACAGAGAAGGCAAGTAGTGATTCTACAACATTTTGCTATGCTGATGGACAGTGACTGTAAAGGGGTTTATAGGGGAGACCTGGTATAGGGGAGAGCCTAGTAAACATAATATTCATCATGTAAGTGTAGATTAGTGATACCAAAAACAAAGCAAAAAAAAAAAAAAAAGGGCAGTTCCTGTGTGGTAACCTCCAACGAGTTCTACACAAGGGTATAAAGGGCATATAAAAGTGTAGGCAAAGGGTCTGTTTGTGTTTATACAGAGGATCAAAGCCTAATTGGGCTACCCCGAAAATGAACTAAGATACGATATGAAAAAGAACTTCCAACATCTGCACTCTCTGGAAGACTCATGCCAGAAGATGCTCATCAAAAAACCCCAACAAAGATCCACGCACTGCTACAGCTGTAGATGCACTCATCCCACCAGTTCCTGGACTTGCCATGGGAATGAGGAAGGAGATATCTAAGCTGGCCTGTGCATACAGTAAAACAACAAATTTGACTGGATCTATACTGTTGGAACTCAACCAAGAATTTGGAGAAGTGCAAATTGTAGCGCTCCAAAGTCTTACAACTACAGACTATTTACTGTTAAAAGAACATATGGCATGTGAACAGTCCCCAGGAATGGGTTGTTTTAATTTGTCTGATTTCTCTCAGACTGTTCAAGTTCAGTTGGACAATATCCACCATATCATAGATAAGTTTTCACAAATGCCTAAGGTGCCTAACTGGTTTTCTTGGTTTCACTGGAGATGGCTGGTAATTACAGATATGCTTTGGTTATGTAACTATACTCCCATTATGTTAATGTGTGCGCAATTTAAGTAGTAGCTAAAAACCTATACATGCTGAAGTTACTCTAAAAGAAGATATGTCAAAGAAATAATCAATCTTCCCATGTTTTCTTCCGCCTGCTACTTCTATAGCTTTTCTTCTTCCTTCCTAATTACAACCCTTAAATAGAATTCGTGCCTCATATCAAATTTACCGAGTATCATAATTCTTCCAAGTGGTAAAGATACCTCAAGACAAATGCTGGGCATAGAAGCCACAGGGCATAAATATGCAAAGAAGTAAAAAGCTAACCTTTCAAACAATAAGGCTTCTCTCTCACTTACCAACTTCACATTTCCCTGTATGGCCCCGGAAGATGACTGGTTAGCCAGAGACGGGTAAGATTCCTCAAGGGAGGAACAACCTAAGACAGGCACAGTTGCAGGGGGGCCATCAGGTGAGAAATTGGGGATCAACGGAGGTGAGGCTTAGAACCTCACCCCCCCTGTTCTCAGAGAAATCTTCTGCATACGTGGATGTTTTATTGCCCTTGTCTAGCTTGGATTAACACATAGTCTACAGGCACACACCTGATCATCTACATTTGCTCTCTTACAACACTAAACTATGTTTTCTACCTTTATCTTGTATCTACCTACCACTTCAGCATTTTATTAAAAATAATAATAATAAAGAGAGAAATGTGATATCCACATATAAATCAAGTATAAAAACCAAATGAGGGGGGGCGGAAGATGGCGGCGTGAGTAGAGCAGCGGAAATCTCCTCCCAAAACAACATATATCTATGAAAATATAACAAATACAACCCTTCCTAGAATAAAGACCAGAGGACACAGGACAATATCCAGACCACATCTGCACCTGAGAGAATCCAGCGCCTCGCGAAGGGGGTAAGATACAAGCCCCGGCCCCGCGGGAGCCGAGCGCCCCTCCCCCCAGCTCCCGGCGGGAGAAGAATAGGCAGAGCGGGAGGGAGACGGAGCCCAGGGCTGCCGAACACCCAGCCCCAGCCATCCGGGCCAGAGTGCAGGGCCCTCGATACTGGGAAAACAGGGCAGCAAGAACAGTGAGCAGGCACTGGAGGCTGGGCGACAGAGGACATAAGAAAAGCACGCGACCATTTTTTTTTTTTGCTTTTTTGCTGCTTTGTTTTGGCGAGCGCTTTTTGGAAGTCTTAAAGGGACAGGGACCCCAATATTAGGGAAACAGGGCAGAAAGACCGGTGAGCAGAGGCCTGAGGCTGGCACCAGAGAATAAAGAAAAACGAACGACCACCTTTTTTTTTTTTAATTAAAAAAAAATTTTTTTTCTTGTTTTTTTTTGTGGTCGTTGTTTTGTTTTGGCGGGTGCTTTTTGGAAGTCTTAAAGGGGCAGGGCGGGCCACTTAATCCAGAGGTAGGGAATCCGGGATCTCTGGGCACCCTAACCCCTGGGCTGCAGGGAGCAGGGAGGCCCCTTACGGAGATAAATAGCCTCCCAGCAGCTCCTGCTCCAACGCGACTCCACCATTTTGGAGTAGCTGCCCGAGCCAGGCCACGCCCAGAGCAACAGCGGAGATTAACTCCATAGCAGCCGGGCAGGAAGCAGAAACCCTGTCTGCGCGCAGCTGCGCAGCACAAGCCACTAGAGGTCGCTGTTCTCCCAGGAGAGGAGGGCCACAAACCAACAAGAAAGGAAGTCCTTCCAGCCATCACTCGTCCCAGTTCTGCAGACTATTCCTATCACCATGAAAAGGCAAAGCTACAGGCAGACAAAGATCACAGAGACAACACCAGAGAAGGAGACAGACCTAACCAGTCTTCCTGACAAAGAATTCAAAATAAGAATCATAAACATGCTGACAGAGATGCAGAGAAATACGCAAGAAAAATGGGATGAAGTCCGGAAAGAGATCACAGATGCCAGAAAGGAGATCGCAGAAATGAAACAAACTCTGGAAGGGTTTATAAGCAGAATGGATAGAATGCAAGAGGCCATTGATGGAATTGAAATCAGAGAACAGGAACGCATAGAAGCTGACATAGAGAGAGACAAAAGGATCTCCAGGAATGAAACAATATTAAGAGAACTGTGTGACCCATCCAAAAGGAACAATATCCGTATTATAGGGGTCCCAGAAGAAGAAGAGAGAGGAAAAGAGATGGAAAGTATCTTAGAAGAAATAATTGCTGAAAACTTCCCCACACTGGGGGAGGAAGTAATCGAACAGACCACGGAAATACACAGAACCCCCAACAGAAAGGATCCAAGAAGGGCAACACCAAGACACATAATAATTAAAATGGCAAAGATCAAGGACAAGGAAAGAGTGTTAAAGGCAGCTAGAGAGAAAAAGGTCACCTATAAAGGGAAACCCATCAGGCTAACGTCAGATTTCTCAACAGAAACCCTACAGGCCAGAAGAGAATGGCATGATATATTTAATACAATGAAACAGAAGGGCCTTGAACCAAGGATACTGTATCCAGCACGACTATCATTCAAATATGACGGTGGGATTAAACAATTCCCAGACAAACAAAAGCTGAGGGAATTTGCTTTCCACAAACCACCTCTACAGAACATCTTACAGGGACTGCTCTAGATGGGAGCACTCCTAGAAAGAGCACAGCACAAAACACCCAACATATGAAGAATCGAGGAGGAGGAACAAGAAGGGAGAGAAGAAAAGAATCTCCAGACAGTGTATATAACAGCTCAATAAGCGAGCTAAGTTAGGCAGTAAGATACTAAAGAGGCTAACCTTGAACCTTTGGTAACCACGAATTTAAAGCCTGCAATGGCAATAAGTACATATCTTTCAATAGTCACCCTAAATGTTAATGGGTTGAATGCACCAATCAAAAGACACAGAGTAACAGAATGGATAAAAAAGCAAGACCCATCTATATGCTGCTTACAAGAAACTCACCTCAAACCCAAAGACATGTACAGACTAAAAGTCAAGGGATGGAAAAACATATTTCAAGCAAACAACAGTGAGAAGAAAGCAGGGGTTGCAGTACTAATATCAGACAAAATAGACTTCAAAACAAAGAAAGTAACAAGAGATAAAGAAGGACACTACATAATGATAAAGGGCTCAGTCAAACAAGAGGATATAACCATTCTAAATATATATGCACCCAACACAGGAGCACCAGCATATGTGAAACAAATACTAACAGAACTAAAGGGGGATATAGACTGCAATGCATTCATTCTAGGAGACTTCAACACACCACTCACCCCAAAGGATAGATCCACTGGGCAGAAAATAAGTAAGGACACGGAAGCACTGAACAACACAGTAGAGCAGATGGACCTAATAGACATCTATAGAACTCTACATCCAAAAGCAGCGGGATATACATTCTTCTCAAGTGCACATGGAACATTCTCCAGAATAGACCACATACTAGGCCACAAAAAGAGCCTCAGAAAATTCCAAAAGATTGAAATCCTACCAACCAACTTTTCAGACCACAAAGGCATAAAACTAGAAATAAACTGTACAAAGAAAGCAAAGAGGCTCACGAACACATGGAGGCTTAACAACACGCTCCTAAATAATCAATGGATCAATGACCAAATCAAAATGGAGATCCAGCAATATATGGAAACAAATGACAACAACAACACTAAGCCCCAACTTCTGTGGGACACAGCAAAAGCAGTCTTAAGAGGAAAGTATATAGCAATCCAAGCATATTTAAAAAAGGAAGAGCAATCCCAAATGAATGGTCTAATGTCACAATTATCGAAATTGGAAAAAGAAGAACAGATGAGGCCTAAGGTCAGCAGAAGGAGGGACATAATAAAGATCAGAGAAGAAATAAATAAAATTGAGAAGAATAAAACAATAGCAAAAATCAATGAAACCAAGAGCTGGTTCTTCGAGAAAATAAACAAAATAGATAAGCCTCTAGCCAGACTTATTAAGAAGAAAAGAGAGTCAACACAAATCAACAGTATCAGAAACTAGAAAGGAAAAATCACGACGGACCCCACGGAAATGCAAAGAATTATTGGAGAATACTATGAAAACCTATATGCTAACAAGCTGGGAAACCTAGGAGAAATGGACAACTTCCTAGAAAAATATAACCTTCCAAGATTGACCCAGGAAGAAACAGAAAATCTAAACAGACCAATTACCAGCAACGAAATTGAAGAGGTAATCAAAAAACTACCAAAGAACAAAACCCCCGGGCCAGATGGATTTACCTCGGAATTTTATCAGACATACAGGGAAGACATAATACCCATTCTCCTTAAAGTTTTCCAAAAAATAGAGGAGGAGGGGATACTCCCAAACTCATTCTATGAAGCTAACATCACCCTAATACCAAAACCAGGCAAAGACCCCACCAAAAAAGAAAACTACAGACCAATATCCCTGATGAACGTAGATGCAAAAATACTCAACAAAATATTAGCAAACCGAATTCAAAAATACATCAAAAGGATCATACACCATGACCAAGTGGGATTCATTCCAGGGATGCAAGGATGGTACAACATTCGAAAGTCCATCAACATCATCCACCACATCAACAAAAAGAAAGACAAAAACCACATGATCATCTCCATAGATGCTGAAAAAGCATTTGACAAAGTTCAACATCCATTCATGTTAAAAACTCTCAGCAAAATGTGAATAGAGGGCAAGTACCTCAACATAATAAAGGCCATCTATGATAAACCCACAGCCAACATTATATTGAACAGCGAGAAGCTGAAAGCATTTCCTCTGAGATCGGGAACTAGACAGGGATGCCCACTCTCTCCACTGTTATTTAACATAGTACTGGAGGTCCTAGCCACGGCAATCAGACAAAATAAAGAAATACAAGGAATCCAGATTGGTAAAGAAGAAGTTAAACTGTCACTATTTGCAGATGACATGATACTGTACATAAAAAACCCTAAAGACTCCACCCCAAAACTACTAGAACTGATATCGGAATACAGCAAAGTTGCAGGATACAAAATCAACACACAGAAATCTGTGGCTTTCCTATATACTAACAATGAACCAACAGAGAGAGAAATCAGGAAAACAACTCCATTCACAATTGCATCAAAAAAAATAAAATACCTAGGAATAAACCTAACCAAAGAAGTGAAAGACTTATACTCTGAAAACTACAAGTCACTCTTAAGAGAAATTAAAGGGGACACTAACAGATGGAAACTCATCCCATGCTCGTGGCTAGGAAGAATTAATATCGTTAAAATGGCCATCCTGCCCAAAGCAATATACAGATTTGATGCAATCCCTATGAAACTACCAGCAACATTCTTCAATGAACTGGAACAAATAATTCAAAAATTCATATGGAAACACCAAAGACCCCGAATAGCCAAAGCAATCCTGAGAAAGAAGAATAAAGTAGGGGGGATCTCACTCCCCAACTTCAAGCTCTACTATAAAGCCATAGTAATCAAGACAATTTGGTACTGGCACAAGAGCAGAGCCACAGACCAATGGAACAGACTAGAGAATCCAGACATTAACCCAGACATATATGGTCAATTAATATTTGATAAAGGAGCCATGGACATACAATGGCGAAATGACAGTCTCTTCAACAGGTGGTGCTGGCAAAACTGGACAGCTACATGTAGGAGAATGAAACTGGACCATTGTCTAACCCCATATACAAAAGTAAACTCAAAATGGATCAAAGACCTGAATGTAAGCCATGAAACCATTAAACTCCTGGAAGAAAACATAGGCGAAAACCTCTTAGACATAAACATGAGTGACCTCTTCTTGAACATATCTCCCCGGGCAAGGAAAACAACAGCAAAAATGAGTAAGTGGGACTATATTAAGCTGAAAAGCTTCTGTACAGCAAAAGACACCATCAATAGAACAAGAAGGATCCCTACAGTATGGGAGAATATATTTGAAAATGACACAACCGATAAAGGCTTGACGTCCAGAATATATAAGGAGCTCACACGCCTCAACAAACAAAAAACAAATAACCCAATTAAAAAATGGGCAGAGGAACTGAACAGACAGTTCTCCAAAAAAGAAATACAGATGGCCAACAGACACATGAAAAGATGCTCCACATCGCTAATTATCAGAGAAATGCAAATTAAAACTACAATGAGGTATCACCTCACACCAGTAAGGATGGCTGCCATCCAAAAGACAAACAACAACAAATGTTGGCGAGGCTGTGGAGAAAGGGGAACCCTCCTACACTGCTGGTGGGAATGTAAGTTAGTTCAACCATTGTGGAAAGCAGTATGGAGGTACATCAAAATGCTCAAAACAGACTTACCATTTGACCCAGGAATTGCACTCCTAGGAATTTACCCTAAGAACGCAGCAATCAAGTTTGAGAAAGACAGATGCACCCCTATGTTTATTGCAGCACTATTTACAATAGCCAAGAATTGGAAGCAACCTAAATGTCCATCAATACATGAATGGATAAAGAAGATGTGGTACATATACACAATGGAATACTACTCAGCTATAAGAAAAGGGCAAATCCAATCATTTGCAGCAACATGGATGGAGCTGGAGGGTATTATGCTCAGTGAAACAAGCCAAGCGGAGAAAGAGAAATACCAAATGATTTCACTTATCTGTGGAATATAAGAACAAAGGAAAAACTGAAGGAACAAAACAGCAGCAGAATCACAGAACTCAAGAATGGACTAACAGGTACCAAAGGGAAAGGGACTGGGGAGGATGGGTGGGTAGGGAGGGATAAGGGGGGGAGAAGTAGGGGGGTATTAAGATTAACATGCATGGGGGGGTAGGAGAAAAGGGAGGGCTGTACAACACAGAGAAGGCAAGTAGTGATTCTACAACATTTTGCTATGCTGATGGACACTGACTGTAAAGGGGTTTATAGGGGAGACCTGGTATAGGGGAGAGCCTAGTAAACATAATATTCGTCATGTAAGTGTAGATTAGTGATAGCAAAAAAAAAAAAAAAAAAAAAAAAAAAAGGGCAGTTCCTGTGTGGTAACCTCCAACGAGTTCTACACAAGGGTATAAAGGGCATATAAAAGTGTAGGCAAAGGGTCTGTTTGTGTTTATACAGAGGATCAAAGCCTAATTGGGCTACCCCGAAAATGAACTACGATATGATATGAAAAAGAACTTCCAACATCTGCACCCTCTGGAAGACTCATGCCAGAAGATGCTCATCAAAAAACCCCAACAAAGATCCACGCACTGCTACAGCTGTAGATGCACTCATCCCACCAGTTCCTGGACCTGCCATGGGAATGAGGAAGGAGATATCTAAGCTGGCCTGTGCATACAGTAAAACAACAAATTTGACTGGATCTATACTGTTGGAACTCAACCAAGAATTTGGAGAAGTGCAAATTGTAGCGCTCCAAAGTCTTACAACTACAAACTATTTATTGTTAAAAGAACATATGGCATGTGAACAGTCCCCAGGAATGGGTTGTTTTAATTTGTCTGATTTCTCTCAGACTGTTCAAGTTCATTTGGACAATATCCACCATATCATAGATAAGTTTTCACAAATGCCTAAGGTGCCTAACTGGTTTTCTTGGTTTCACTGCAGATGGCTGGTAATTACAGATATGCTTTGGTTATGTAACTATACTCCTATTATGTTAATGTGTGTGTGCAATTTAAGTAGTAGCTTAAAACCTATACATGCTGAAGTTACTCTACAAGAAGATATATCAAAGAAATAATCAATCTTCCCATGTTTTCTTCCGCCTGCTACTTCTATAGTTTTTCTTCTTCCTTCCTAATTACAACCCTTAAATAGAATTCGTGCCTCATATCAAATTTACCGAGTATCATAATTCTTCCAAGTGGTAAAGATACCTCAAGACAAATGCTGGGCATAGAAGCCACAGGGCATAAATATGCAAAGAAGTAAAAAGCTAACTTTTTCAAACAATAAGGCTTCTCTCTCACTTACCAACTTCACATTTCCCTGTATGGCCCCGGAAGATGACTGGTTAGCCAGAGACGGGTAAGATTCCTCAAGGGAGGAACAACCTAAGACAGGCACAGTCGCAGGGGGGCCATCAGGTGAGAAATTGGGGATCAACAGAGGTGAGGCTTAGAACCTCACCCCCCCGTTCTGAGAGAAATCTTCTGCATACGTGGATGTTTTATTGCCCTGGTCTAGCTTGGATTAACACATAGTCTACAGGCACACACCTGATCATCTACATGTGCTCTCTTACAACACTAAACTATGTTTTCTACCTTTATCTTGTATCTACTTACCACTTCAGCATTTTATTAAAAATAATAATAATAAAGAGAGAAATGTGGTATCCACATATAAATCAAGTATAAAAACCAAATCAGTATTCATATTTGAACTGACTGTTTATAGTTCATAATGTATGAGCAAAACCAAAAGTTTCTGTGATGACTGCCCTTGTAATGTTCACTATGTAACTTATTCATTATGTAAGAATTTGTTCTACATGTAAAAACTTGTTTGTTATGCCTCAGAAGATTGGAGACTGACAAAAATTAGGCTTGGGGTGGAATAATGATTGTGCATTGAGCATTGACTCCCCTATACAGAATTTTATTGTCGTTAACAACCATTTGATCAATAAATATGAGAGATGCCCTCACAAAAAAAAAAAAAAAAAAAAAAGGACAGACTTCCAATGGTAAAATAAATTAGTAACCGGGATGTAATGTATAGCATAAGGAATATAGTCAAGATATTGTAACAGCCTGGTAGGGTGATAGCTGGAACCTAGAATTATGTATATAAATGTTCTACCACTGTGTTGTACACTTGAAACTCATGTAATGTAATACTGTGCGTCAACTACCCTTCAATAAAAAATAATTATTTAAAAAAAAAAAAAAAATTTAGAACATTTCCAAAACCCGGGAAAAAAAAAAAAAAAAAAAAACCAAATGAGTATTCATATTTGAACTGACTGTTTAGAGTTCATAATGCATGAGCAAAACCGAAAGTTTCTGTGATGACTGCCCTTGTACTGTTCACTATATAACTTATTCATTATGTAAGAATTTGTTCTACATGTAAGAACTTGTTTGTTATGCCTCAGAAGATTGGAGACTGATGAAAATTAGGCTTGGGGTGGATTAATGATTGTGCATTGAGCATTGACTCCCCTATACAGAATTTTATTGTCGCTAACAACCATTTGATCAATAAATATGAGAGATGCCCTCACAAAAAAAAAAAAAAAAAAGGACAGATTTCCAATGGTAAAATAAATAACTAACCGGGATGTAATGTATAGCATAAGAAATATAGTCATGATATTGTAACAGCTTGGTAGGGTGATAGCTGGAACCTAGAATTATGTATATAAATGTTTTATCACTGTGTTGTACACTTGAAACTAATGTAATGTAATACTGTGCGTCAACTACCCTTCAATAAAAAATAATTATTTAAAATAAAATAAAATAAAATAAAATAAAGGCTGCCTGAAAAAAAAAAAAAATCCACCATGGCTGCCTGGTCCTCAGGACCCTTCCCACCCTTTGACACACACTTGCTCTCTTGGCAGGGTCTCACAGTATCTGTCCTTGCCCTTGTTCTTGAGTATAGTCAGTCTTCAAGAGCTTCTTGGGCACCTATCATATGCCAGACACTGGAGGGATAGGAGGGATAGGGTATAGGAGGCAAGTGTCTTGCCCTTATATTCCAGTGGGGGAAACAGATAAAAAGTAAACAGAGGACAAGTCCAGTTTGTTTCCTTGTCATTTGTCCTGTTTGTTTCTTTGATAATATATGAAGAGCTGGAGAAAATCATTCCAGACAGAGAGCAAGAGCAAGTACAAAGCCCTCAAGCAAGAAAGGACTGGTACGCCCAAGGGTCAGAAAGGAAGCCATGTGGCCAAAGCACTCTGAAAAGGCAGAGGGGTAAAGGAAGAGACCGGAGAAGTAGACAAAAGCCAGACCATACAAGGGGCTCTGTAGGCCAGGAGGGTGCCTAAGGGTGGTCAGCTAGAGAGAAGCAGACAGATCCAAGATAGATCCATCCATTGGGTAGAGTGTGGTGAAGAGGGATTGGTAAAAGGAAGAAATGGGGAAAATGTCTAGTTTTTTGGCTTCATCAACTAAAATACTCCTTTTCTGCTTATCACCTCTTGGATGATTAATTAATGTTGATGGTGCACGTGGTTTAGAGTCTGCATTGACTTGGGACACTGTTGCCAGGATGGCTGAGAGGAAACAAACAGCAGAAGACAGCTTTCATCTCTCCACTTCCCTCCCCGCAAGTCTAGGCCATCTCTTCGCTGCCTCCAGATGAAGCCAGGGCATCCAGGGGACATCCTAAAATGGCAACCATGCTCCCAACCCTGCTATTTCTTAACAATGTGATGTACAGACACCTTGAACCTCAGTTTCTTCATCTGTAAAATGGGACTTGGGTAGGGAGAGATTCTGTGTATCTGCTGCACATCAGGTACTGTACATACTTCATCTCTTTTAATCCTTAGAGTAACATGGTTTCATGGGTGAGAAAGCTGGGGCTGAGAGATGTTCAAAGCAACTTGCCTAAGGCCACAGTGCTAGGATTCTAAACAAGGTTCTCTAAGAGTCTACAGAGTACCACCTCAGGGATATCAGCGCCAAGAGAATGCATGTGAAATTTTCGTTAAGCTGAACATTCTTTGCAAATGCAAGGTACAGCTACTATTTTTTTTAACTCATTTCAAATCGCCATCCCACACTCTTTCTGCCCAATGAGCTATTTGCCTTTTCCCAGAAGATTCATGCACTTTAATAAAGGTCTTTGCTCATGTAATTCCTTTTGTCCATATACTGTTCCCCATCTTATCTACAAGGTAATCTTTTATTTAATTTTCAAAAAGACTTGCTCAGTAATTACTTCCTCTCAAACCTTCCTTATCCTTTTCTTGCAAACAAGATTGATTACCACTTGTACCACTTCTTCTAGATTCTAATGTACCTAACACATGCAGAATATACATACAGTATTAACCACTGACAATAGTGCATTAACATCTGCCACAAAACTCTGTGACTTCAACAATAATTTTTTCTTACTCACAAATCTGGGAGTTGGCTGGGAGTTGGCTGATCTAGGCTGGGCTCAGATGCATGCTACATGTTGAGGCCAGATCTGTTCCATGTAAGTACTACTTGGAGCTACTCCACAAGAGTGAGTTGTTTGTCTAGTGCAACGAGATGTCGAGTCAAATAAAGGTAAACGATATAGAATCAGGGATAAGTGAAGATTTGAGGTCATAACTCAATCTGTCACATGTACTTAGTAAAATGTTCATATAGCCATTCATGAACAATTTCTTACTGAGCACCTACTCTCTGCCAGGTGCTCTTCTAAGCTCTGTGGATGCAGCAGAAGGCCAAATCAGGTACGCATCTCTCTGTATGGAATTAACTTCTGGTGGGAGGCCACACACAAGCAGGCAAGAAAAATAATTCTAACTGTGCTCAGTACTGTACAGAAAATAAAACCTAGACATATGATAGAGTAATGGCGGCAACAGTGCAAGCAAAGGGAAATACAGTTACTTACCTTAAATGGGGTGATCAGAAATTTCCTTTCTGAAGAAATGACTTTTGAACTGACATGAATCATGCAGCAGAGCTGGTCCCAACAAATCATGGACACCTAGGAAAGAGCGTTTCAGCGAAAGGAATGTTGACTGTATCTGAGGAACAGAAAGACACCAGTATAGTATCAAAATCACCTAGGGAGGCTTGGTAAAACACAGATTGCTGGGCCTCACCCCACATTTTCTAATTCAGTAGATGTGGCGTAGGCCCAAGAATTTCACCTCTAACAAGTTCCCAGCGATGCTAATAGTGCAGGAACCACATTTTTTAAACTAGTGTACCTTTATGATCAAGAGAGTGTGGCATAAGATAAGGCTTTTTAGGCCTTGCCAAAGGTTTGAATGTCCTAGTGTGTGCAGGGGGAAGCCACTGGAGGATGGTAGCAGGGGAGGGCTGTTATCTGGTCAGGTTTAATAGAATGCTCTGGCTTCTATATGGAGAGAGGGCCAGAAGGAGAACAAAGTGGAAGGAAGTTGAGATACTTATTACATCCAACCATTAACTCCCCAAGGTCCCTACTTGGGGTGATGGTGCATATGGTGCAGCCCCCAAGAGAGAAGAATCATGGTGAAGAGGATTGGGAGGAAGGTGAAGTCAGTTCTGAACTCAAGTTGAGGTCCCCTTGTGACACCCAAGTCCCCCATGTTGCACAACCCAGGGATACCATGAGCACCGCATTCAGCGCATACAGCAGCCCTGAAGCACAGAAGAGTAATATGACAATGTGAAGAGCGCCTCCTGGAACCATGCAGCATGTCAGCCCTGAAATATTCTCCCTCCTCAGAGCTCACACACTAGTGAAAGGAGGCAGATAATAGGCAAGCAAGATACTTTCAAATGACGTTCAGTGTTATAAAGAAAATTAATTCTCAACTCCAAACCTGGCCCACTTGTGTTGCTGCCCTCCAAGCACACGGTGCTACATTCCTAGAACCTACTTGGTTAAGGAAGACACACAGAATGGCAACTTACAGATGATAATAGTAGCTAACATTTATTGGCACCTATGATAAGCCAAGCACAATAAGGTCTTTCCCTGCATTCATACAAACAAAAATCCTGAGTTGTGTATAAAGACTGTCCCCACTTTACAAATAGGAAAACTGAGGCAGAGAGGGGTTTAGTAATGTGCCAGAGGATACACAGCTAGGAAGGGACAAAACTGGGATTCAAAACCAGAAAGGCTAATTGCAGAGCTGGCTCTATATACCCACTCACCTACACTGGTTCTTGGCTACTTGCTGACAGAGTCTGTCTGAGGGCGTCCACATCACCCTTATCCCCTGGACAGGCTCCAGTATTACCAAAGAGAAAAATCCAGCCTTGCCAAGGCCTATGTGCTTTGCCAATGAGTAGGTAGAACTGTCAGACTGTCTGTAGCATTAAGAAAACCCCATGCCTGAATCTATGTGCCAGACTTTTTCCACAGAGAAAATATGGACATTTTCTTTTAATAATGCTCAGAGAAATAATGAAATGGTAGCATTACAAAAACATAATTAGGTCTTCAAAAAAAAATCTCCGCTGGAGTCCTATAAAAAGACCACAGGTGTTCGTCATTATTTTTTATTTAGCAGACAGTTTTAGCCATTGTTTGTTTTTTCCCCCATTTATTAAGTTCTGGTATTTTAAGATGATTTGTGTATAATAACAACAATAATTTCCTGTTTGCCTGTCAGTTGTGAGCCACTTTAATTACAGATATTCATTTTCACAAGTTAACTTGGTAAACATGCTCATTTGTTATGTTCCTTGTTCATTAAATCAGTTAGCACAGCTAGTAACTATGTTAAGTATCTTGCTGTCGGGTTTTAGAAATGGATCTCCTTTGGTTTCCAATACTATCTCTCAGAGACAGACTTCCTGAGCGCCCTGCCTGTTGGACTGGAGATGCCAAGTCTTCCATCTCTACAAGGCCAGGTATGTAGACCCGAAGGAGGCCTCCACTCAAGGCTTCATGGGTCACAGTCAAAATCATTCATGCAGACCAGAGCTCAGCAAGATTTTGGATAAAGGAAGAGGGAAGTCCTGAAGAGGGAGGATTTTAATAGATGTGTTTGGAGCCTGCCTGACCACAACCCTCTGTCTGGATGGACCCCCGCCACTGGCCCTGCAGACCAGGAGAGCCTACATGAGCAGAGTTGTACCAGATGATCTTAACCTCTGACAGCAGCTAATTACTCCAGGGGAGGACATCAGAGATCATCAGTTGTCTCACTCAAGCATTTGAAGGAGAAATGTCAAATTGGAGATGCAAAATTCAGATAGAATCAGGACTGAGTCTCTGAGCTATAATAGCCCCAAACCACACGCAAGCTTGCTGTTACAAAAACGTATGAAGAGATTAATGAAGCAGATGTTCATCAGCTACAAAAGAGCAGGCAACCAGAAAAGAAAAGCAGACAGAGAGAAGGTCACCTAAAGATTTAGAAGTCCCCAAGAAGCCCAGCTATTTGCTTCTTTGAGATTTCTGTGCATCTTTATAATAAACCAGTTACTTAGCAAATTTGGTGAGTTTCTGTTACAACCACACACACTCTGACCAACAAATTCTTAATCATAGTGACTGGGATGATGATGGTTCCACTAAAAGTGTTGCATCTGGTACATTCCACTATTCCTAGGAAAAAGGTAGTTCATCAATAGCAGTCAGTTTGGCTGACATACCGAATCAAGATTTAGGGAAATAAGATCATAAACTACTCCTGGTAGCTAAGTCACAAGATTCAAGAGGAAGTAGTTCATCTGGGGTGTGAGTCAGGATGCTTCCAAGGCGCTCAAGAGTGGATGTTCAAAAGAGAATAAAAGTTCCATGAGTTGACCATGGTTAGCTCTTTTTAACTACTCTGCTTTGTTTCTTTCGTGGCCTTGCTGAGCTTTCCTAGAAGAGAAAGATCTATTGGTTAAAGTTGGACAAGCGATGAAAACCTGAATGAGAAGGTTTGACATAAGTACGGACATTGAGGGAAGACGGCATCTGGTCATGCTGAGTTTAAGGTGTGTCATCTAGGTGGAGGCCACGGACCCTGAGTGACATTATTAATCACAGTAGGGCAAAAGCTACCACATTTAATAAATCCAAACCAATTTAGTAAGGATTCTTCAAAAGGCCCTGAAACTAGTCCCATACAATTTCTCCATGATCCATGACATCATTCTTCATTGCTTTCCCTAGTTTACAATTTTAATTCCTCCATGATTGGTTGTCCTATCTGTTCATCACATGCCTATACTTTGGCTTCTCCTACTGGTCTCACTTATCCCTGGATTCTCCCCTTCCAGGGAGAAATCCCTAGGTCGAAGCTGGAAATATGTGCTGGAATTTAGGAGAGAACTGAGGTTCTATGCTCTAGCCCTAGCAGTAAGACTGGAACACCACCTAAATCACAGGGTCATGGGGATACAGAGTAGACAGAGAAGGAATTTCTCAACAAGGTCCCAAAAGGAGGTAAGTGATGATGGAACCTAGAGTTTATAAGAAGAGTTACAGCCTTACAAGAGAAACTTGAAAGGAAGAAGTGTTCAAATAGAGCAGAGGGGTAATTGGGGGTACTCCTCTAGACACCTTCACCTTCCCTGTAAGGTGGAAGTATGCTGGGGGTCCAGGGCTTGGAGACAGAATTACAGGCATGAACTGAGCAGTAAATATTTGGAGAAGGAGATCCCTGGGTACGTATGAGACTTGCTGTCAGGAGCACATAGATCCATTTAGGGGCTGGAGCTCTGTAGGTTTGCCTACCCTGCATCGATTCTCCCTGCTCCAATAACAGCACCTGATTTTGATTTGGAACCCCCATTGGACACACTTTTATTGCAACTATCAATCAAAGTAACCTACCCTCCCCTACCTACGAGGTGGGCATATGACCCATGCTAGACCAATCAAAGATCTCTCCTTGGAATTTGAATCTTGAGCCCAATAATGCAAAGCCTGAAAACTCTTGGTGCTGATTCATTCTGATGACGGCTCCCAGAAGGAACTGCCTTTTAGGTTCTGCTCTCCAAAGGCAAAGTGCATTTCTGATATCAGTTTTTTCAGAGGTCTGGTTCTGCAAACTGTCCTTTATTTCTTTTGAACCACCCCATCGCTTCCAAGAAGTTCCTTTTTTGCTTAGATTAGTCAGAACCATGTTCTGTCGCTTACAACTTACAAGCCGCAACCAAGGCAGAAGTAATACTACCAGTAGTAAATAAAAACTAAGACATGGCAGAAAGACTTAAGAATCCCAAACCCAGATTCCACTCCCAGCATTGCCACTGACACTAAAATATGGGGCAGGTTTGAGCAATTCCCTCAAATTCGCTAAGCTTCATTTCTCACACATAAAGCAGAGGGTGAACTAGAGCCTTCACAGAAACCATGTTTTCCACATCTCAAGTACTTTCAAAAGTATCCAGTCTCTGTTCCCTGCCATCAGCCATTGGGCTGAATGGACTTAAAGCAAAGAAAACAGAAACATCCTATCCCATTCCAACAGCCTTCATAAAAAGAATTCCAAATCCCATGTGATAAGCCAAGTTTATTAAGCAATATAAGTTTAATCAGATTTCAACATGTTTTCATTCTTTCATTTGACATCTGCTAAATACTTCTTGCACAGGTTTTACTTTCTTCAAGGGCTGAAAAAGGAAGTTAGGATATGATCTCTGCCCTTAAGAAGCTTGACATTTAATTGAGGAAGTACATAAAATCCCCAGAGAATATTTCTAAGAGGCCTGGAATCATGTACCCAGCAGCCAGCAGGTGTCAGGTATAAAGTAGGTGTTTAATAAATATTTGTTGATCAAATGAGGGACAACACACATGTACATTACTGTTTACATAAGAATTCAGAGTGATGAAAAAATATTTATTTTGCTGCTTACCATGAACTTCTAATACATAGAAGCTTAACATCAGTTTCAACACTGAAAATTTTGCTCCAGTAGATCAAAGGCAATTATTAGCATTTTAAAAAAGAATATCCCCAACAAGAAAAGTCAAAGAATCAGATGTGTTTAAATTAGATTTTTCTTTGTCTGCAAGTTTAAGGGCCCTTCTTTAGTAAATGAGGTTAAACCTGGACTTGACATGCCGAAACATAATTCCATCCAAAAACTTTGGCCTATCCCTTAGATGCCCGTGTAATAGAATATGACATGCAGCAGGGTTAAGCAAATGGAGCTGTTAAGGCCTCCGGCCCCTCGCCAAGCCTGTCAACACTTAGAGGTCTGAATAACACAGGGGACTCTTGTTTCAAGAGGCAAAGTTCACCCTACAGATCATGATCCATTAGGGAGTAATGAGAGCCGGCTGGCAGGGCCAAGTGGACGAGACTCAGGAAAACCTGAACAGTGAATGCAATAAAATTAAAATGCAGTGGGGGTGAACTGCCACGGCAGCAGGCATAACCTTCTTGGTGTCTTTAGCAGTGTTAATGGATCTACTTATGGCACAGATGGTGGTTTTTCAGAAAAATCATTTTTTCTCTAACAAATTCATGACTAAACTAAAAAGACCACTATCAACTTCATTATGCTTTCCAATTGACTTACTTTAAGGGTTATTCTTTTATTATAGCTCTTAAGTTCCCATTCCTTTTTTTAAAGTGTTTCTTTTAATACCAATTTTCACAGCACTAAGAAATTTAACTCCCTTCAGTGGTTATATTATTGGCAAGGAACTGTTGCAGGCTAGAGAGAAGCCTGAGAAGCAAGCTTGTTGGCCTGGTCATTTGTTATCTCCTCTACCACAAGTTAGGGACCCAGATCCTGGGGGATAACAATCAGATTGCCGTAGGGGACAGTGGCAAAGAGAGAGAGTTGATTTCAGTTTTCCTAGTATGCTTTTACCAACTACTGGCAGATCTAATTTGGGTTGATTGCACAGACAAACCACAAGCATTTCACAAAAATTTCATCACGACTAACTGTAAACACAAAGATAAAACAAAGTTTGTGTCACATGGAATCAGCCAGAGTTCTGTATTATGAGCCAACCAATTTCATTTTTTCAAAGTGAGATTAACTTGGAGGGAGCCCAGACTTCATAGGAATGAAGATATTTATTGTAAGATTATTTGCAAGAGTAAAAATTGGAATCAATTTCCCAGCAATAGGGAAATAATTAAATATATCTACGCAGTTATGAAAAAGAGGACTAGGAAAATTTGGACAAATAAGGAAAATCATTATAATGTTAAGAGAAAACACAAGACAAAGATAACTATAAAAAAATAATGCAACTATATAAAATGCCTGACATATAGGAAAAGTACTGGAAGAAATACATTAAGAGGCCAGTAGTTGTTCTTGGGTGGTGGAATTATGTGTTTGTGCTCACACACTTCCATTTTTCTATTTGTCAATCTTAGTAACAATGTGTTAATTTAAATTCATAATGAGGAAATTTTAATATTTTATCTCATGTGAAGAGACGACAGTGATCATTCACACAGAGATTTTTATGAAATGTTTTTAGTGATTTGAATTCTATTTGAAGACCCCCTACCATATGAGCTTTGACCTGGTCATAGCATTACATTGAGAAATTACATTTAACATCAAAACTGGTCAAAATAAGGTTCACATGCCCCAATACTTCCACTTTCCAGGTGGAAAATCCAAGGTTCACAAGTCTCTTACCTGAGACCGCAAAAGACACTCCCCTCAGCTTCCTCATCTCTCAACTAGATCATTCCTTTTATGGCAAATCTTCACCTATGGTAGAAATCTGCATGACTTGAAGGAAAAAAATAAAATTAAGACCCCATGTAATCAGGCTTCATCAACTTTTCCCACTCTGTTTTGCCATTGGGTTCCAAAACAGCCTCAAACTCAGCGACTAGATTAGCACAGTCAAGGAGACACCATATCACAATTCTTCATTGATAAGAAAACCAACATGGCCTCCAAAGCCCTTTGATTTTGAGGCCCACTTCTGGGTACAGGGATTGTGTGATGGTGTGTGCCAGTGACTGCAGCAGATGTGAGTCCTTGTGTCTCTATTTGGCTCAGCAAACTCTGGAATCTACCTTTGCATATTGCACCATGAGACGGCCGGTGCGCAGTACAGAAGTCCCAGGCGTATGGAGAGACACAGAGCAGCCTGCATCATCTGGAAAACAAGACCTCGGGTGGGACACTCCAAAATCTCTGCGTGCTTGAACTCACCCTGTCCTGGGGGACAGGAGGAATAACATGTTAGAATATCTGAGGGAAATTAAAGTGCTTTTCAATGAAAAGTGGAATTTTTTTAGAAAGTTTTCTTCCCTCTTTTCCTCAGAGACATTTCCCCTTTGGAAATAGAGAGCAATTATTTTTTATTCAACTTGTCTTTAATTTTTTTTCTCATGTGAAGAAAGAACAGTGATCACTCACAAAGAGGTTTTAATGACAGTAAAATGGTTTCATGATTGATCATTTCATATCGCACATTCCCCCGGAGTGCCTGCCGATCACGAGCGTGGGGGAGCCCCTTTAACACAAGCCAGGGGCAGGCCTCAAGGGCTTGGCATATGGGGAGGTATTCCTTGAACAAAAAACACAGGAAAAAAGGGCCACAATTAGAGGCACCTTTAGAAACAGGGAGAAATAAAGACTCAGAATGTGAAATATTTGAGCACTTTTGAATGTACTCTAAACTTTCAAGCTCTCCTGTCATTTCTCATAGCCTAATTTTTAATGAGGAGCACTACAGATAGATAAACCCCCCCCAGAAAAATGATTGAACAATCAGGGGAGACCTTAAAAATCAGAGATACTTGAAAGAAGCTACATACATCTGTAATGCAACCGTTTAGTTAACACAAAGTTGAACTATAAGAAGAAAATCGTTCTTTGTCTCAGTGAGCAAAGTTTCTCACTAAGTAGGATGAATGCTGTATTTATCTCATTTCAATTCCAATTTCCCAGCCTGGCCTTTTCTCTGCAGTAGGGTCTGAGATAGAATGGAGCATCGTATACCCTCCTGGTGGGTTTGACTTTCTTTGCATGACCTTCCAGGTTGGCATGGAGTTAACTAATATTCACACTCTAAACTTCCAAATAATATCCCCACAAAGACACACACAAGCCCTAGGGTGTCTGCAACACTGTAAACCAAAGATTGGGGTGGAGGGGAGACTATAGACCCAAAGACTGAGCAAACTGATTCTTGCTGTATCATAAGTGAGACTGATTTAGATTCATAGACTCTATGAATCAAAAGAGGTTCATCTGCTCCAAAGAAGTTAAGAGAAATCAACTCTCCTTCACTCTCCAAGGCCCAGTTTGATGACCCAAGCACTGAAGTGACAGAAAAGCTATTCCCCATTCTTCTGCCCCCAGAACTCCTAAACTAGGGCCTATCCTTGCCTCCATCACCTTCTCTCCCCTTCCACTTGGAGACATCAAAGCCCAGCACATAACATGGCACAGAAAGGAAGAGGCTGAGCAGATACTCCTACCTTCACACAGAAACAGCACTAGAAACAGGCATGGAGAACAAAACGTGTTGAGAGCCGTGCAAGGTGTTGGGGGGAAGGTAATTTTCATTTCTTAAATAACTCAAAATTTTGCACTGTGACTCTTGAAACTTTAAAATCAGACTGCAACACAGTTTGTAAAACAGACAATAATAGTATATAGCCCAGTGGACAACAGACAACTGTATTTTTTTGTTTTGGTTAAAAAAATTCATGTAACATAAGCAAGGACACATATGCATGCATGCACACGCACACACACACACACACACACACACACACACACACACAAACACGCACACCTTCCTTCCAACCAAATCTTTATTGCAATGACGTTTAGGGCAAAATCTTAGATACAGAAGCATGAGATATAATGTCAGATACTTAAGAAATACAAATTCTCAAAACACAGCAAAATTGCCAGTCAGAGCCCAGTGCTTAGAAACGATTTGGAATATTCCTCTAATCTGAACTGATAAAAATTAAATCCTGGATAGTGTTGGGGGATTCCAGGACTTAGCTTTAAATAATTGTTTAGCAACTCACTTTGGCTATCTCAACAAGAGTTTCCCAAAAATGACAAACTGGTCTTAACGATTAACTTTCCATTTGGCTCCACTTCCTCATCTTAAGACAGGAATGTGATAATGACATTTCTTGAAAGACTACAATAAAGACAACACATTAAAGCAGCTCAGATAGTCTGCCTGGAACATTCTCTAAGCCAACAGGAAGTCATACGGATTTATTATACAGCTGAAGTGGCAAATTTGAGAAAGATGGTTTTCAATGAACACCTTCATTTCTACAGTGTTACTTCCCTACATGACCTAAACAAATTCTTGGGCTTAAGGAAAGAAGTCTTTCCTCAAATCTCATTTTGCAGGTACACATCTGAAGAAGAGCAAGCTAGTGGACATTCCTAGGTACTGGGGAGTTTCAAGTGCCTGATAGTCCTGATTGTGTGCTTTTAAAATGTAAGAGCATAAAATTCTTAGGAGGTGCATTGCCTGGATGGATGAGTACAGTTTAAGAAATCCAAGTCACTTTATCCTTTGGGACACTTTTACACAATAAACTATCTTGGTAATACAAGTTCTAGAATAGCCATTGTTATGAGTACTTCCGAGGAAGATAGGCTTTCCAGAACTAAACTGCTAGAAATCTCAAAGGTGCAAAGTAGGTGTTCTGTTGAGACACCTTCTCTTCCTGCTGTCCAGGGATTTCTTGCTACAGGAAAAGTCCTGATTCTGAAAGAAAGATTTGTCGAAATATATTCAACCAAGGCTTAGGAAGTCTCTTTAGGAATTCAAGGGAATTAATTCTACAGTTTTCAGGGACACAATATAGAAATCCTGATTCATAAGTGTCCAAAAGGCAACTCAAAAGAAAAAAAACCTAAATGCGATCCTTGAGGACCTAATAATTATAATAATGACCTTAACTGTTGAGGACTGCTCTGTGTGGTACAACGGAGCCTCACCATGCAATGTTCTCTCCCCACCGCTTCTATGCCCTTAGTGACATTGGATACAATTGATCACTCCCACTATGTTGAAAACCTTCATTTGGCTCCAATGATACCACATTGTGCTGATTTTCCTCCAACCCCAGTGGCTACTCTTTCTTAATTTTTTCCTCAAGACCATTTCTAAAGGTTGGTGCATTATGGACTTTAAGCACTAGGGTTATCTCTTCTCCATCCACGAATTCCCCGTAGGTGATTATTTTTTCCAGTCCCATGGCTTTGAACACTCTCTATACACAAAGAAGTCCTGACCTCTCACCTGAGCTACACACTCAGGTCCATTGTAGGAGGTGCTGCTCAAATCTTGACACACCTCCAGCTGCCAGCATCTGCTCTCTACTTAACAGCTTCCTCTGATGGTTAGAGGTTGCTCTATCTGCACACACAGCAGGCTGGAGGTGCCAGGAAACTCCTTTCCCCCAGGAACAGCCTTCAATCAATGGCTGTAGGGAGCTGACAGATTAAGAAACCCAGATTCCTCACCACTCAGGTGGAGTAACAGTGAAATACGTGTTCTCCACTGGTCTCCAGAGGTCTCCAAGGGGACTGCCTGGAGGCAGTGAGGGTTTGCCTGACCATGTATCCTCAGATGGCTGCCTTCCCCCACCTCCTGCCCCACTTCCCTTTCCTTACCAGTGCTTCCTGGGATCACCTCCCAAACAATCTAATCACACCCTAATTCTTTTCTCAGGATCTCCTTCTAGGGAATTTCAAGCTGAGACAGCGCCTCTACACATATATGGTTGACGCTTAAACAATACAAGTTTGAACTACATGGGTCCACTTATACACAAATATTTTTCAGTAAATATATTAGAAAAATATTTGGAGATTTGTGACCATTCTAAAAAAAACATTTCCTCTGGCTTACTTTACTATAAGAATGCAGTATATAATGCATATAACATACAAATATATGTTGACCAACTATTTATATTATCAGTAAGGCTTCCAGTCAATGGTAGGCTACTAGTAGTAAAGTTTTAGGGGAGTCAATAGTCATACATGGATTTTTTACTGCACAGGGGCTTAAAACCCCTGACCCCTATGTAATTCAAGGGTCAACTATATATTAAAACCCCTCCCAACCTACTCCTCACTGTCTCTCTCATCTCAGAAAATGACACCACTATTTACCTAGTTTCTCAAACAAAAAGTTAGGAACTGTCCTTGTTTTCTCCCTTTCCACCCACTTCATACCCAAGTCCTGTCTCTCGATCTACCTCCAAAATATACTTCCTGTTCTTTCATGTTTCTTCTCTAGTCTGCTTTGGTATGAGCTACTGTAATAGCCTTCGCCCCAGCCTCCTGCTTCTACTCCCCACCCATATTCTCTTCTCCACAAAGCATCCAGAGTGAGCTTACAAAACTTAATTCCCATCAAGTCACTCCCTTGCTTAAAATATTATGATGGTTTCCCATCAACCAATATCTCCCAGGCTCTTCACAATCTGGCCCCCTGTCTCCATGCACTTCATGTGGCTCCCTCCTTGCTCAGCGTACCCCAGGCCTCCTTGCCCTCCTGCAGAGAGGCCAAGCTCATGTCCAGCTTAGGATCTTGGGTTGGTATTCCCTCTGCCCACAGATATTCCCAAGAGAGACCCTTTGTCATCCAGGGACATCTGTTCAAATGTCCCCTTTTCAACAGACATCCCTGGATAGTAACCTTAGAAGTTATTACCCAGCCCTCTGTATAACACGGCCTGAAATCCTTATTATTTGCTTTTGTCTGTCTTCCTACATCAGACTGTCAGCTTTTGTCTGCCTTGGGCAGCAGGGTAACCTCAGCCTCTGAAACAATGCCAGGCACACAGCAGATGCTCAAAAATACTCCTTGAATAAGTACAGAATACATGTGAAGCACCGTACTAGGTGCTTTACAGCAATGAGGAAGGCATTGCTATTGACACTTTCCACTCTGACCTTCAATTTTCCGTCCATAAAATAGCTTGCCGAAGATCACTCAGCTAATTAGCAGAGATAACTGCCTACTCAGGAATGCTGTAGTTAGGAATGAGGACTTGTGGCTAATTGTTTCAGTTAAAACAGATAAAGTCATGAACAGCTGCCACATCCAGAAATTCAAATAATTAGGTCACACATTTGGCCTAAATTTCCTACCTTCCTATATTCACCTTCAAAGGTACTAAACTTGAGGACAGCAGTAGCTGGGTCTATAAAAAGGCAAAAGGCATCCAGCACAGAATTAAGAGTGGAAGCATTCTCTTTTACAACTTAAAAATGCAGACATATTGTCCTTATGCTAAAGAGACAAATTTAATCAGAGAATTTGAAAATTAGATTTCATTAACATAGAAGTTAAACAGATTACAGCAGGATCTTATGACAGTGTTTTTATCAGAAGTCACACTTCAGAACCTCTTTGCAGAGACTATTTTTAGCATTCTTTTGAGAGGTTAGGCTTGCTGTATGACCAAGGCCCAGTAGGAGGTATATATATATATATATATATATATATATATATATATATATATATATATATATAAAATTCTATATTGCTTTTTTTGTGTGTGCTATAGTAAAGTGCACGTTTATCAAAACCTCAAAGGACTTTCAGAATTTAGAGTCCCAGGCACAGTCCACATAAAGCCATTGTATTGTTTCCTACTTAATAGGGGAATTACTTGAACTCAAAAATTGTTTGGATATCTTATCATAGTTTGGTTACAGATGACTCCATTCTGATTGAAGGTGTACTTCTTGACCAGACAAGATGCTCTACAGGAATGCTCAGGGATGGGAAAGATGGTCTCAAAAGAAGCAAAATCAAAACTGAGGAGGGACAAAAGCCTTTTAACAAATTTGTAGCACTAATTGGTGTGGATCCTACCCAGCAGGCATTCTATTAATAAGAGAGAAGAAAAAAAAGAGAATATGTCCCTATAACTAGGAGGCATATTAGAGGTAAAAGCTAGAAACTGAACCAGATACCTGAACATTATGGGCATTTCCTAGGTAGCTGTGTCTTTTGACCTTTGTAATTCAGCTCCCGGCCCTTAAGTAGAGGGATAAGAATCAATGGATAAACACCCCCAGCCTCCAGTCCTTTAGGTGGACTTTCCTGGGAGGCATTTTCTTTGCTCTCAGGGAGTCCTAGTAGAAGCAAATGTCCACTGCACACGTTTGCTGACTCTCTCTTCCTGTTGTCTCCTCCCTGTTGCTTTCCCCCAGCCTCATGGGAGCACTGGCCTCCAAGTCTTTGTCTCAGGCTTCCACGGTAACCTAGTGTGGAAACCATTCCCTGGGACTTATACACAGGCTGAGAATGCTCTCCTTTTCTATATAATACTTTACACCTCCCAATTTGCAAAGATTTTCACATACTTCATTTGGACCTCAGGGTTGTTAATGGAGAGAGGGTCATTTTTCTCACAGGGACATCTGAGGACACTGAAATTCAGGGGTGACAAGAGGATGGGCCAACATTACAGGGATTGTAAATGGTCTGACTGTTCAGCATCACCAACCAGGGCCTGACACCAAGTCCTCAGCCCCACACAAAGCTTCTGAATTTTCCTCGGACTGCCAGCAACACTACTCCCTTGTCTGCCCAGCATCCTGCTCCCACGGGTCCTACAAAAGTTGGTTCCAGCCTCACAGACTCTGGGAAGCCTGCCCTGAGCTTTTTTAGGGGAAAGACCAAGTCTTACTACTCTTGATATCCTGTTACTACCAAAACATCAGTGTTTAGTTCATAATCAATATTGTGCACATGTTCCTTAAATGAATGAAAAAAAAAAACCAGTGAATCGGTGAATTAATGACTCAGCTTTCAGGGCATTTGTCACCCTGCTCTAATGAACTGCTTGCCTGTCTGCCTCCCTATGAATCTGTGAGTCTCGTGAAAAACCATGTGAGGCATCTTCAGACCTCTGTGCCTGCAACAATGTCACACACAGGTTGGTACTTCCTAGCATTTCCTGAATGAATGAATGGGCAGAACTTCACTTTCCTAAGAATAACACGGCACTATGCATAGTATAAACTGGCTAGAGTCATTTTGAGGATTACAGATTAATCAAACCCACAGAAAAATTAAAATCTAGCCCAAGCTTTTATGAGCTAATTATTGGTTTTCTTAATCCAATAATTGATATTTAATATTACGTACACCAGAGCTATTGAGAACAACGTATGCCTAGAAGTTGTTTCTACATAATGACAGTTTTTTTCACAAAAAGTATATAATCACAGACAGGTTTTGTAAAAATTGTGTGCCTTGGGTTTCTCATCAGTAATAATAATGATAATAATAATAATAATAATAATAATAATAGTTTCATATATCAAGCACTGAGTTTGTGGCAGAGCTGAACATTGTAGTCTATGTGATTGTCACCCCTTGGAGTTCTGTGACAACAACCTAACTGGCTGTACTTCTCAGCCCTACATTGTGTTAAGCACTCCATGGGTATTATCTCATTTAATACCCCCAAAAACTCTGGAAAAATATAAAATTACAGGTTCCATATTAGAAGTGAACAGACAAGTCTAGAGAAGTTAAATGATTTACCGAACATCACACAGCTGTAAACTATGAAACCCGGATTTGCATCTGTGGAGTCTGGCTCTGCAGCCCCCAGTATTAGCCTCATGCACTAATTTTGATATTATTACAAAATTGTAGTAAACTCATAGACAGGAAAGAAACACTTTCGCAAAGGGCAAAGTCAGGATACCTTTTTCTTTCATTAAGGTATTATTGATATACACTCTTATGAAAGTTTCACATGAAAAAACAATGTGGTAACTACATTCACCCATATTATCGTGTACCCCCATACCCAACTGCAGTCACTGCCCATCAGTATAGTTAGATGCCACAGAGTCACTATTTGCCCTCTCTGTGGTGCACTGTCTTCCCCATGATCCCCCCCACAACATGTGTGCCATTCATAATGCCCCTCAGTCCCCTTCTCCCTCCATCCCCACCCTCCCTCCCACACCCCTCCCCTTTGGTAACCGCTAGTCTGTGAGTCTCTTGCTGTTTTATTGTTTCCGTTTTGCTTTGTTGTTATACTCCACAAATGAGGGAAATCATTTGGTATTTGTCTTTCTCCACCTGGCTTATTTCATTGAGCTATAATATCCTTCAGCTCCACCCATGTTGTTGAAAATGGTAGGATTTGTTTCTTTCTTATAGCTAAATACTATTCCATTGTGTATATGTACTACCTATTCTTTATCCATTCATCTACTGATGGACACTTAGGTTCCTTCCATATCCTGGCTACTGCAAATAGTGCTGCAATAAACATAGGGGTGCATATGTCTTTTTGAATCTGAGAAATTATATTCTTTGGGTAAATTCCTAAGAGTGCGGTTCCGAGGTCAAATGGTATTTCTATTTTTAGTTTTTTGAGGAACCTCCATATTGCTTTCCACAATGGTTGAACTAGCTTACATTCCCACCAGCAGTGTAGGAGGGTTCCCCTTTCTCTGCATCCTCACCAGCATTTGTTTTTCTTAGTCTTTTCAATATTGGCCATCCTAACTGGATTGAGGTGATAGCTCATTGTGGTTTTTATTTGCATTTCCCTGATAATTAGTGATGTGGAACATCTTTTATGTGCCTGTTGCCCATCTGAATTTCTTCTTTGGGAATTGTCTGTTCATATCCTCCACCCATTTTATAATCAGGTTATTTGCATTTTGGGTGTTGAGGCATCTGAGTTCTTTATATATTTTGGATGTTAACCCCTTGTCAGATATGTTGTTTACAAATATATTCTCCCACACTGTAGGATGCCTTTTTGTTCTGCTGTTGGTATCCTTTCCTGTACAGAAGCTTTTTAGTTTGATGTAGTCTCATGTGTTCATTTTTGCTTTGTTTCCCTTTCTGGAGGAGATGCATTCAGAAAAAGTTTCTCATGTTTATATTCAGAAGATTTTTGCCTATGTTTTCATATAGAGTTTTTATGGTTTCATGACTTACATTCAGGTCTTTGATCCATTTTGAGTTTACTTTTGTGTATGAGGTTAAACAGTAATCCAGTTTCATTCTCTTGCATGCAGCTGTCCAGTTTAGCCAACACCAATTGTTGAAGAGGCTGTCATTTCCCCATTGTATGTCCATGGCTCCTTTATCATATATTAATTGCCCATATATGCTTGGGTTTATATCTGGGTTCTCTAGTCTGTTTTATTCATCTATGGGTCTGTCCTTGTGCCAGTACCAAATTGTCTTGATTACTGTGGCTTTGTGGTAGAGTTTGAAGTTGGGGAGTGTAATCCCCCCAACTTTATTCTTTCTTCTCAGGATTGCTTTGGCTGTTCGGGGTCCATATGAATTTTAGAACAATTCACTCTAGTTCATTGAAGAACACTGTTGGTATTTTGATAGGGATTGCATTGAATCTGTAGATTGCTTAAGGTAGGATGGCCATTTTGAAAATATTAATTCTTCCTATCCATGAGCACAGGATGTATTTCCATTTATTGGTATCTTCTTTAATTTCTCTCATGACTGTCTTGTAGTTTTCAAACTATAGGTCTTTCACTTCCTTGGTTAGATTTATTCCTAGGTATTTTATTCTTTTTGATGTAATTGTGAATGGAATTGTTTTCCTGATTTCTCTTTCTGCTAGTTAATCGTTAGTGTATAGGAATGCAACCGATTTCTGTGTATTAACTTTGTATCCTGCAACTTTGCTGAATTCTGACATTTGATCTAGTAGTTTTGGAGTGAACTCTTTAGGGTTTTTTAAGTACAATCTCATGTCATCTGCACACAATGACAGTTTAACTTCTTTACCAATCTGGATGCCTTCTATTTCTTTGTGTTGTCTGATTGCTGTGGTGAGGACCTCTAGAACTATGTTGAATAAAAGTGTAGAGAGTGGGCATCCTTGTTTCATTCCTGATCTTAAAGGAAAGGCTTTCAGCTTCTCGCTGTTAAGCATGATGTTGGCTGTGGGTTTGTCATATATGGCCTTTATTGTGTTGAGGTACTTGCCCTCTATACCCATTTTGTTGAGACTTTTTATCATGAATGAATGTTGAATTTTGTCAAATGCTTTTTCAGCATCTATGGAGATGATCATGTGGCTTTTGTCCTTCTTTTGTTGATGTGGTGGATGATGTTGATGGATTTTCTAATATTGTATCATCCTTGCATCCCTGGAATAAATCCTACTTGATCATGGTGGATGATCTTTTTTATGTATTTTTGAATTCAGTTTGCTAATATTTTGTTGAGTACTTTTGCATCTATGTTCATCAGGGATATTGGTCTATAATTTTGTATTTTTGGTGTCTTTGCCAGGTTTTGGTAGTAGGGTGATGCTGGCTTCATAGAACAAGTTTGGACATATACCCTCTTCTACTTTTTGGAAAACTTTAAGGAGAGTGGTATTAGGTCCTCATGAAATTTTGATAAAATTCAGCAGTGAAGCCATCTGGTCCAGAGGTTTTGTTCTTAGATTATTTTCTGATTACCAATTCAATTTCCTTGCTAGTAATTGGTCTGTTCAGATTTTCTGTTTCTTTCTGGGTCAGCCTTGGAAAGTTGCATTTTTCTAGAAAGTTGTCCATTTCTTCTATGTTACCCAGTTTGTTAGCATATAATTTTTCATAGTATTACCTAATAATTCTTTGTATTTCTTTCATGTCTATAGTGATTTTTCCTTTCTCATTTTTTATTCTGTTTCTGTGTGTAGACTCTTTTTTTCTTGATAAGTTTGGCTTGGGGTTTATCTATTTTGTTTATTTTCTCAAAGAACCATCTCCTGGTTTCATTGATTCTTTCTATTGTTTTATTCTTCTCGATTTTATTTATTTATGCTCTAATCTTTATTATGTCCTTCCTTCTACTGACTTTGAGGCTCATTTTTACTTCTTTTTCTAGTTTTGTTAATTGTGAGTTTAGATTGTTCATATGGGACTGTTCTTCTTTCCTGAGGTAGGCCTGTATTACAATATACTTCCCTCTTAGCACGGCCTTTGCTGCATCACACATATTTTGCACTGTTGAGTTATTGTTGTCATTTGTCTCCATATATTGCTTGATCTGTTTTTATTTGGTCATTGATCCATTCGTTATTTAGGAGCATATTGTTAAACCTCCATGTGTTTGTTGGCTTTTTCATTTTCTCTGCATAATTTATTTCTAGTTTCATACCTTTGTTGTCTTAGAAGCTAGTTGGTGCAATTTCAATCTTTTTGAATTTACTGAGGCACTTTTTATAGCCTAGCATATGATCTATTCATGAGAATGTTCCATATGCACTTGAGAAGAATGTGTATTCTGATGCTTTTGAGTGGAGAGTTCTGTAGATGTCTGTTAGGTCCATCTTTTCTAATGTGTTGTTCAGTGCCTCTGACTCCTTACTTATTTTCTTTTTGGTTGATCTGTCTATTGGAGTGGGTGGAGTGTTGAAGTCTTCTAGAATGAATGCATTACATTCTATTTCCCCTTTTAATTCTGTTAGTATTTGTTTCATATATGTAGGTGCTCCTGTGTTGGGTGCATAGATATTTATAATGGTTATAACTTCTTGTTGGATTGACCCCTTTATCCTTATGTAATGTCTTTCTTTGCCTCTTTTGACTTTCTTTGTTTAAAGTCTATTTTGTCTGATACAAGTACTGCAACACCTGAATTTTTCTCCCTATTATTTGCATGAAATATATTTTTCCATCCCTTCACTTTTAGTCTGTGGATGTCTTTGGGTTTGAAGTGAGTCTCTTGTAGGCAGCAAATAGATGGTCTTGTTTTTTTATCCATTTAGTGACTCTATGTCTTTTGATTGGTGCATTCAGACCATTTACATTTAGGGTGATTATTGATAGGCATGTACTTATTGCCATTGCAGGCTTTAGATTCATGGTTATCAAAGGTTCAAGGGTAACTTCCTTACTATCTAACACTCTAACTTAACTCAGTATGCTATTACAAATGCAATCTATAGGTTCTTTTTTTTTCCCTCCTTTTCTTCCTCCTCCAGTCTTTATATATTAGATATTATATTCTGTACTCTTTGTCTATCCCTCTTTATTACCTGTGGTGACAGCATTTAACCTTAGGAACACTTCCGTCTATAGGAGTCCCTCCAAAATATACTGTGGAGATGGTTTGTGGGAGGTAAATTCTCACAGCTTTTGCTTATCTGGAAATTGTTTAATCCTCCCTTCACATTTAAATGATAACCTTGCCAGACAGAGTAATCTTGGTTCAAGGCCCTTCTGCTTCATTGCATTAAATACATCATGCCACTCCCTTCGGCCTGTAACATTTCTGCTGAGAAATCTGATGACAGCCTGATGGGCTTTCCTTTGTATGTGATCTTTTTTCTCTTTCCGGCTGCTTCTTATAGCCTGTCCTTATCCTTGATCTTTGCCATTTTAATTATTATATGTCTTGGTGTTGTCCTCCTTGGGTCCCTTGTGTTGGGAGATCTGTACACCTCCATGGCCTGAGAGACTATCTCCTTCCCCAGATTGGGGAAGTTTTCAGCAATTACTTTCTCAGAGACACTTTCTATCCCTTTTTCTCTCTCTTCTTTTTCTGGTACCCCTATAATATGAATATTGTTCCATTTGAATTGGTCACACATTTCCCTCAGTATTCTTTCATTCCTAGAGATCCTTTTTTCTCTCTCAGCTTCTTTGTATTCCTCTTCTCTAATTTCTATTTCATTTATCGTCTCCTCCACCTTATCCAATCTGCTTTTAATACCTCCCTTTGTGTTCCTCAACAATTAGATCTCTGTCCTAAATTCATTCCTTAGTTCTTGAATTTTTTTCTGTACCTCCAGGAGCATGTTTATGACTTTTATTTTGAAATCTCCTTCAGGAAGATTGATTAGTTCAGTCTCACTTGATCCTTTTTCTGGTGTTGTTGATATTTTGCTTTGAACCAGGTTCCTTTGGCATTTCATATTTGTATGTAGTGCCCTATAGTGCCCAGAAGCCCTACTCTCTGGAGCTGCTCAGCCCCTGGAGCGATGTCAGGAGTCACAGGGGAGTGGTGCTGGGGTCTGGGGGAAGGAAAGAGCTGTTTCCTGCTTCCTGGCTGCTATGCCTGTCTCCACTGCCAGAACCAGTGGGCTGAACACACAGGTGTAAGCCTCTATGTGTTGTGTTTGTAGCTGCTGTAGGTGGGACTTCTCTCTGGCTGGCCTGATACCAGGGCAGGGTTTGCCAGTTTGCGAGCCAGATGCAGGCTGCCCAGGAGGAAGCGCAGCAGGCTGCATTTCATGGTGGGGGGCCTTGGAGCCGCATAGCCAGCCAGGGGGATGGAGCATCTGAAGATGGTGAAAGTTCCCAACCTGCTGGGCAGAGTGCATCCAGACAGTTTTGTCTACCTGTCCTTTCTCCTGAGCAGTAAGCTCTTTGCAATATTTGCCCCTTTAGCAGCCCTCTTGCTTTTAGGAAGTCTCTCAGACTTCCCACCCAGATCAGCCAGATGTAGATCCCTGTTTTCCACAAGCAGCTGGAAACTCAATCTCTCCAGGTATTCCACCTGTCTTAGCTTTCCAACCCCACTAATCACCAGAGCACCATGCAATGTAGGTTCATACTCCCAGACCAGATCTCCAGGGCTAGGTGTTCAGCAGTCCCAGTCCTCCACTCCCTTCCTGCTCTGTTTCTCTTCCTCCCGCCAGTGAGCTGAGGTGGAGGAAGGGCTTGGGTCCTGCCAGGTCACAGCTTTGGTATGTTACCCTGTTCTGTGAGGTCTGTTCTTTTCTCCAGGTGTATGCAGTCTGGTGCAGCCTTCTTTTCTGTTGCTCTTTCAGGATTAATTGTATTAATTATATTTTCATATTGTATGTGGTTGTACAGGAGGTCTCTGTCTCACCTCTCACCCTGCCATCTTTAATCCCGTCCAGGATATCTTTTAAAATCATTTTTTGTATTTATTTTTCCTTTTTGGTCAACCCCTAATGGTCAAAACCTGACAGGTTTTATAAATAACCTGGAAAAATTTCAAAGCCATCTGTACAAATTCATATTTTATAACATGAACACAAAATATATATGAGAGAAATAGAATAAATCCCAGTTACTATTAATGTTCCTTATCAATAATGAGAAATATAGAATGATTTAGAGCAAAGAGGAGAAAGAGCTTGTATCTGTTGAGTGGGGAGTCACAGAATTTCCTTTAACAAAGTCCCAGGAAAGTACTGGAAAAATCCTCAAACGCATCAATTCAGCAGCAGCCCAACTGCTGAGAGTAACATTGCTGTATTCCCAGGATCCCAAGCTGGAAACAACCAATTTCCCCCCAAGTTTAGCAAGAGTGGTTCAAGATACTCTTTTTCCTAGGAGAACACTGTTTTTCAGGAGTCAGCATGAACTGTGAGTACCTACAGTACATTTTATCCTCCTGCATAGATTGCTTTAAAAAGGAGATATTTTAGATTCTGAATGTTCTCCTAAACCCCACAGAGACTGTATCCAAAGATCCATGTAGGAAGTCAGTTTCATTAGCCAGTCTCAAGCTTAAAGAGTGAAGGATAAAAAATGCAGTAATACTTTCATTTTTGGAAGATTCATCATATTGTTTTCCATAGTGGCTGCATCAATTTACAATCCCACCAACAGTGCACAAGGGTTCTCTTTTCTCCACATCCACACCAGCATTTGGTATCTCTTGTCTTTTTGATGATGGCCATCCAAACAGGTATGAGGTGATACCTCTGTGATTTTGATTTGCATTTCCCTAATGACTAGTGATGCTGAGTATTTTTTTATGTACCTGTTGGCCTCCCATATGTCTTCCTTGGAGAAATGTCTATTTGGGTCCTTTGCCCATTTTTTATTTGGGTTGTTTATTGCTATTGAGTTGTATGGGTTATTTATATATTTTATATAGTAACCTCTTATCAGATATAAAATTACTGTATGATCCAGCAGTTCCATGTCTGGGAATATATTCAAAGAAAACAAAAATACTAACTCAAAAAGATATCTGCACCCCTATGTTCATAGCAACATTACTTACAATAGCCAATACATGCAAAAAACCTACATGGATAAAGACATCATGGTATATATATATATATATATATATATATATATATATATATACGTAACACAGTGGAATTGTTCAGCCATAAAAAACTAGAAAATCCTACCATTTGTGACAACATGGAAGGACCTTGAAGATGCTATGCTACATAAAATAAATCAGACACAAAGGCAAAATACTGTATGATCTCACATGTGTAAACTTTAAAAAAATGTTAAAGAAAAAGTATCAAATTCTGAGTTACCAGAGTTGGGGTGGATGTTGGGAGAATTGGATGAAGGTAGTCAAAAGGTACAAACTTCCAGCTATAAGATAAATAAGTACTAAGGATATAATGTACAACACGATGGCTATAGTTAAGACCAAAGTATGATAAATAGGTACATTTTTAAGATAGCAAATCCTACTCATCATAAGGAGAAAACTTTTTCTTTTCTTTAGATGAGAAAATGGATGTTTAGTTGAACCTACTGTGATGATCATTTCACAATATACATAAATCAAACCATCGTGCTGTATGCCTTAAACTTATACAGTGAGGTATGTCAATTATTTCTCAATAAATCTAGAAAAAGATACAGTAGCACTTCAAACACTGCAGATTTCAGAAAATGGAGAATTCCATAAGAGTTTTCAGATAACTGATGCTTACCACCTGAAGTCCCAAAGTTTCTTTTTTATTTTCATCTACTTAGTATAACTCACTCAGATATGTTCCCTAATTCTCTGTCCTTGTAATCAGAATGTACAGAATATATTTTATTAGTTCTTGGAGGTTGTGGGGTCATCACTGTGAATCTCAGTCATCACATCTGGAGTCATATCATCAGTCAGGTTGCTGTGCTCTAGAACCACTTCTCCCCACATGGAAGGGCCCTGGATGGGGGTACTTTCTATTAGGTTCTGTCTACCTTGAAGCTGGTGTTTTAACCTTCCTTCTGTTCAAAAGCTATTCCTTCTTGCTCTCTTCCCTCTGTCCTGCTAATTCTTATCTGCCACTGTATTTTAGATGAGGGGTGGGCAAACAACAGCCCATGAGCCAAGTCCAGCCCTTTGCCTATTCTGTAAAAAAACAGAACACAGACATGCTCATTCCTTGGCATGTGGTCCATGGCTGCTTTTGCTCTATGACCTCCCAACTTAAGTAGTTGTGATCAGACTGCATGGCCTGCAAAGCCTAAGATATTTACAATCTGCTCTTTCCAAAAAAAAAATTTGCCAGCCTTGTTTTAGATTCAGGGATACATCAGTGTCTTTGGGGAAAGCCTTGCCCTCTCCTGGATGGAGTGCTGTGTTTGGTAACACCTATGTTCTTAGCCTTTTTTGCTTGTACCTCTTCCTCCACATGTGTCCTGGGTGGTTGAGGAAGCTAAAAACCTGACCTTCAAATAAGGGAGCATCTCCAAAACTTTTAAAAGTTATAAAACTCTGTTAGTTTGATAGCAGTTCACAATGCCTTAAAACAGTATCTGTATATAATAAAGCTTTATGTATAAGCCTTAAGCTGGGTGTGTGAACATCACCGTCACTCAGGGTTCTGATTCCTTCAAGTTATTGAGCACATGATTAGTCCCAACCCTCAGAGCACAGCCGGAGCCACTGAGTTAAATAACAGCAGAAAAGTGCAATGGAAAAGAGAGAATCAGGAAGCCCAATAAAAAATAAAATTATAAGGAACAACAACTGAATCAAACTCCTCCCTGAGATTTAGAAGAGAAATCAACCAGAGACATTGTTTAAAAACTAACATGGCATTATAACCCAGAGCAGATTTCCAGCTAGAGGAATAACAGCATATGGTATTTCACACACAAAAGGTAATTAAGAACTGCCTTGGAAAAGAGCATTTGCAAGCACCTCATCAGTGACCTAGCAGGCTGGTTTGTATCAGTTACTATTCATTACTGTCAGTAAGAACAAAACAGGGTATGATTAATGCAGTCCAGTGCAATGAATTGCAACAGAGGATGACACCTCAAAAAAATGAAGCTCTGAAGAGAATACCATCATTTACTAAGCCCAGGGATGCTATTTGCATTTTACACCAATAGTAGTAGTATAATTAGCATTATTACTAACCAAGTAACGAACATTTAAACATTTGCCTAATACTGGTCCATATGTTATACGTGCATTAGCCTATTGAGTCCTCAAAAATTTCAATGAAATTGATGTCAACATTTGCCTTAATCTACAGGTATGGAGAAAGGCTTCAAGAGGTCAGGTAACTTGCCGAGTTAGCAGGTACTAGAGCCAGAATACACAACCAAACCTGAATCCCAGAGTCATGTTACAAATTCTAGTTCTATGCTATCCCACCACCCATTTTACTTAGGTTTAGAATTTTGCCACCAGACATTCAGTGCACTTCAATATAGTTATAACAGTGTTGCCCAATAGAAATATAGTGCAGGCCACATATGTAATTTTGTATTTTCTAAGTAGCCACATCCAAAAAAAGGGAAGAGAAATAGGCAGAATTAATTTTAATAATATATTTTATGTATTTTTACTTAACTCAATATATCCAGATTACTGATTCAACATACAATTAATACAAAAATATTTAGATAACTTTACATATTTATTTCATACTGCATCTTCTAAATCTGAAGAGCATTTTACACTTAAAGCACATCTCAATTCAAACACAGATTTCATCAAAAAAACATGATCTATATTTAAATATCATAACATTTACAGTTGGAAAAAGCAGATTTACATACTCATGTTATTTCAAACATGCTTAAAAGCTTTCCATTACTTAAATTGAGTATTAATCTTTAAATTAAGCTTAACTTAATTAAAACTAAATAAATGCCCACTTCAGCTCCTTGACTGCAGTAGCCACATTTCAAGTGCTCAATAGCCACATGGGATACCATATATTGACAACACAAGTCCATATCCTACCCATCGCACCTTAGGCACTAGAGCAAATTGAGCAAGTGATAAATGGCACTGGGAGTGAAAAAAGGAAAAATTGGGAATCCAGGAATTGGGTCAAGTGTGATTTCGAATGTTCGAAATTGTATGTCCTTGGGCTGACCATTTGATTTCTCTAAACCTCTCTTAAGCCTATGCAAAGAGGCGTAAAAATAACATGGTTCTATCTTCTAAAGGTTTTATTAGTTTTAAAAAGATGGTACCTTTGAAAGAAGTCAAAAATTAAAATGCTATGTCAATCCTGTGATCATGCTATCTACTTATAGTGCTGAGTGATTCTGGGGGCACATGACAGTGTCAGCCTAAGCCAGAGTGGCATAAATGGTCATTAGGGTTAGGAAAGGACCAGAAGAGCAGTAATTTGGAGTATTGCAAGTTGGATTCACATACGACCATCTCTAGATTATTACCTCCTTAAGCTTAGGGATTATAACAAGTAGTGGCTCAATAAACATTTGTTGAGTTCATGAATAAATTATGGATGAATAAATATCTAAGTCAATCTGCCTAGTTTAAGTATCAGGTCTTGCCTAATTTGGTTGCCTAGCAATCTAAATGTGTGTCTAAAATACTTATATTTTCCCTGTCAGATACATAGTGTCTACTTACACAGACGACTCCTCATGGATGGTCCTTTACAGCACAGCAGTACATTAACACCTCCAGGGGTACCATGATGGGTGGTGGCCCCCACCTGATCACTTGAAACATGGGAGAATTACTTCCTTCCTAGAGCAGAAGCTGGATAAGTGTGTTCCATTGTACAGTAACAGGCATTAGCCAAAAAGCCAATGCCATGGCCAAGTGAGTCTTGGAAAAGCAGAGCTAGTCAAATTTCTTAACTTTAGAAATTCTGAGAAATTTTAATGCACTAAAGTGCATTGAGAATCACCAAGTGGAGGGATCTAGCCTACAACATTTATCAAATTCATTTGACCACAGAAATGCTTTTTCTTAAAGCAATCTTATAAGAGTGTGAACACAAGAAATCCACATTGGAAAGTGTTGTTATAGAGAAAAATGAATGCATCAAAATTGGGGAAAAATTACTAAGAACTTCTGAACACGAACCGGTGGTGCCAAAAGAGAAAAACCAGGAGACTTACTCTTGTCAGGACTGTATCTCTGGTTTCAAATTCAGCTGAATTCTGGAGCTGAAACATGGTTATCAGGATTCAGTTCCTCCACATCTTAGCATCTCCGCCCACTGTGTGGGCTTCATTCCCAGGCTTCATAGAGTGGCTCCAGTCACCCCAGAATCACATCCTTCTAAGATCAAGCTCAGGGAAATGAGTACCTCTTCTCATTTGCTCAAGCAAAAACTCCAAGATGTTTCTGATGGAGCCTAATTAGCTTGGCTTAAGTGCAGCCAAACCAACCCGATCACTGTGGCCAGAGAACCAGTTCTCTAAGTGGCCAGGCCAAGTTAGGCATTTTGTGGCTGTAATTCAGCTTATATTAATATTTCTCCAAAGCACAGGGCTGAGAATGGAGGACAGGGGGAGTTTTCAGGAGGAAATTGGGATACTTTTACTAGAAGAGAAAATGGATTCTGGGAGACTGAAATTACAAATCCCCAGGGCAAAGTTTAATCTCTCAGGATTTCTAAAATGCAAGAAGCTTTCTGACTGTTTTGGGTGATGTCACTCATACTAACAGTTGATTTAAAATCCCAAGGATTAAATCAAGGTCCCAGATCTGTTCAAACCCTGACCCAACTACTAAGCCTTGATTCTTTTGATTTGTTTCCTTTGCCATGTGTCTTATCTAATCTAACAGCAGAATGCCATCTCATAGTTTTCTTCTAAATGTTAACCCCTACTCCCCAAAAGTAAAGAATAACTAACCAAAACAGAGCCAAATACATACCCACTTCCTTCTTGACAAGTTTCAAGGCTAGGTCTCCCAGTTCTGTAATCTACACAAGGAGCAACCTGACTTCAACCATAGCTGTTTGCCTATTGTTCTTTGTCCTACATTTTAGCACTGCATCGTGGAAATCACTCAAAACAATAGGTTTCGTGTTCTTAACCTGCATAAAAGCTAAATAAATATTGATCTGCCATAGTAAGAAGACACTGTGTTTTCAATACAGTGCCCACTAGCCATATGCAGCTGGGAAGCACTTAAAATGTGGCTGGTGAGGATTGAGGGATGCTCTAGGTATAAAGTACACAGCAAATTTCAAAGCCTTAGTACAAAGAATGTAAACTATCTTATTAATAATTTGTATATTGATTACATGTTGTAATGACAGTATTTGGAAATACTGGGTTAAACAAAATATTAATATATATTTTATCAAAATATACTATTAAAATTAATTTGACCTGTTTCTTTTTACTTTTTTTAAATGTGGCTAAAAATTAAAGTACATATGCACGCTTCTTTATATTTCTATTGACTAACACTGCTCTAAGTTACCCCTAAGTGGGCAAATAAAGAAATAGCAGGATGCACACTTCACAGATGTAGCAGTAAATACCACAAGAAATGAATGAGTTACCTGCAAGTGCCTCTAGGAAGCAGGGACGACAATTTCCATGTTAAGGCTCTTCAGAACAACTTAAATCATCTTTAACCATATTCATTCATCATTTTAACTTTTAAAATCTAGACATCAGCAAAATAATAATTAAGCATTTTAGGGAGAGTTCACTGAGACATTTTAGAGATGGACTTGTTTATAACTGCTTCTATTTTTTTCCAACTCAGCGCCTGTGCTTTTTAATCAGGAGGATGCTTCAGAATCCCTGTGGAGCCTTAATAAAAATACAAAGCCCTGGTTCAAGCCTAAATTTTTCAAGCATGTTATTTTTTCCCAAAGATTCAAGGCAATTTTGTCTCTTACTTCTGCTCTCTGGCACAGAACTCTCGGACCTTAAGTAAGTGTTAGAACAGAGTCAACACTATTTATTGAGAAAAATCTTGGTCCAACCTATAGGCACTCTATAGGCAATAAGTAGGTCCACTTTCCTTTGGAAGGGGAGCCATCTTCAAATTAGAAGTGTCATTATGAGGTTCCCCAGCTTTACCCTCAAGAATATGTGACTGTGAAATTTATCATGGTTTAGTACTTGCTGTTTCCCTGGAATAGCTACAAGGCAGGTATTTGTTAAGGTTTACCTCAAATGCACCACCACTCAGCACATATCTAAGGCCTAATTCAGGGAAACATTTATGGCAAATTTCCTAAGGGATACTTAATCTGGCGCTTTCTCTAGACCAGTGATCCTCAAAATATGGTCCAAAGACTATCTGCATGGGAAGCAGCTGGGGTTCCCATGCAAAACAAAGATTCTCTTCTTCCAGGCCCAGGTGGAGTGGCATTGTCCCACCTCCTCTGAAGTTTAGCACAACCAGATGACTTGCCTTAACAATGAAATGGACTTGGGAAGTAGCATGGAGTTTTAGAAGCCAACATGCACCTTTCCCCAACCTATTTTCTGCCGCAGCAATCATGGAAGCATGGAGAGGGGACGTCCCTTAGCCTACATCCCTGGGTGTAAAGGCTGCAGAGCAGAGAGACCCCAACCCTCACCCCACCCACTTCTCCAGCTGACCTGCGATGGTTACGTAACGTGAGTGAGAAATACACTGTTGTCGTTTTAAGCCCCTGAGATGTCAGAGCCATTTGTTTCCATAGCATAGTCCAGCTTATGGGGGGGGGGAGGCCTGACAACTCTGACTTTTAACAAAGTCGTTGGGTGCATCTCATGTACAGTGTGAAGTTTGAGAGCCATGCATGGCTGTGCTATCATCTCTTCTTGGCCTGGGCAGGGGCAAGAGAGAACTGCCTGTCTAGGCTACGCATGTGGCCCCCATAGAAATGTTTCTGCTGCTTGATGCTGTGTCATATGCTCAAGTATAACAAAAAGCTCAACCAAATGATTACCCTCCCTAAGGATGTTGTTGATGACATTTATCCCTCCCTTACAGTGTCCTCCTTGGGGGACTCAGAGGGGAAAGTCTCAATGGTGTCAATACCAAGCATGGTGTGGCTCCTTCTGAGTCACGTGTTTCTAATCTGTCTCTGGGCAATATGCCATGAATCCTGGGAGGAGCCTCCAAGTCGAGCGCACGGCCCTCCTCTTGCAAGGTGCCAGACCTCATAACATCCACCGGGTGAGTCAGTCTCATCCCTTCCTTTATTCTTCTGAACCGATTTCCCCCTTTCCACCAATATTTCTGACTCACTCATTTTTATTCTATTTTGAATTATGTATTTTTGCAAGCTGCCTTAATTCTTTTCAGGAAAAAGGTAGGACATGAATAAAAATATATAAGGCATGCAAGCATGCATGCATAAATATCAGGCCCTTATTTCCAGAGCTACAATAATGAACTTCAACTTGTTTTTTAATGATGCATGGAAGAAGCAAAGAGAAGGGAGAGAATGGAGACGAGTAGGGGGAGGGTGTAATGCCCTGAATGTTCCCCAGTGTTCAGATTCTGGCTCCTAGATAATAGGCAGTAGAGGAAGGAAACTTTATCTTCAAGATAAATGTTATAAATTGCACGTAATGAAATAAGGTCTTATTTTCCCACCTTTTGCTTTCTTATTTTTAAGATATACCATCCTGTGTCAACCAAAATATCTAGACTTATAGCACACAATTCTATTCAGCTTGTAGAACAAATTCACTGGTGCAGTCGATTTTTATTTTAATTATTTGTATAGAGTGGAAAGGAATGGTCTGATTTATTACTGACTTGGACTCCAATGGCAATATTATTATAGTTGCAGCAGATGAATAAACCAATATATTTCTTAAAGCCATAAAACAACCAGCTACATGTCAGAGAAAATTGTTTTCCAAAACAACTACAAAAAAATAAATCGAGGAAAATAGTGGCCTCCTTAGCCTCCCACAGCCATTTCAAAGAAAATAGGGCTCCCACAGACCAGGAAAAACTCATTTCAACGACTGTACTTTCCATCTACCCACTGAAATTAAAAGATCACTGAAATAATGTATAATATTGTCTCTGGCATTGATGGGTTTATTCCATTTGAATGTGCTTTAAAAAAAAGTCAGTAGCCACAGAATATCATTCTTCTGCCATAACCCGAGGTTTGACATGCTCATGCAATGCTCAGCAGCAAGGTGCAGAATTAAGTTGATCAGAACTTAGTGTTATGATGACATTTTAATGCCTGATCAGAACAGAAGTGTTCTTTGCAATTTACTTTGAAGGGGGAATGAGGAGGGAGGGGGCAGAAATGGGAAGGTGGTTTTACATTCCATCTTTGCTCATCTGTGGCATGCGTGCCATCCCAGCATAGGCTGGGGACAATGAGAAGTGGTTGTGGAAAGTGAGTAAAAGCCACATGGGGACCTGAATGCCCCTCCTGGAGGCTCCATTGTGTTAGGTGAACTTGTCATGCTGAGTGCCACGCGGTAACCAAGGGTTTCTCCATACCCTGCTACCCACCGGGCTGCTGATGTTGATTTTCTGGTGTTTTTCCCATTTGTATTTATTTGAAGGAATGCCTCCAAGTACACCGCACACCTCAAAACATGGGAAACTACCCCATGAACTGGAAATCAGTATTTTCCAGAAATGCATAGTAGTTAAAACCTCGGGCTCTAGAATCAGAAAACTTTGAATGAAATCCTGGTTCCACGTGCTTCTTGCAGTGTGCACTTGGGCAGGTTCCCTGATCTTTTTGAGCCACAGTTCTCATCAGCTAAGTGGAGATATTAATGCCTACCTCATACCGACGTTGAGGGGAAACAAAGGCAGTACACTTAGCACAGAGCCTGGCTCAACAGCAGCCTTTATTCCAGGTGTTATTTCCTATAAACTCAATCATTTTAAGGTTGCCCTTGCCTCTTATTACTGCCACTGGTCAGTTCCAAATCCTCTCGTCAGGTCTCAGACTTGGTTGTAAGAAAATTCTCTGCAGGTGATTGTGGTTCCCCCCAAATGTTATGTGCTGTGCCTTTCAAAGCAAAATGCTGCCACATCTTAATTCAGAGAAAATAAGACACTCAGCCAGGAAACACGAAATGTAGATGCTAGGGGTCTAAAAATACTAATGCACCCACGAATTTCCCCGAAGCTGTCCAAACTCAAGGCTTTTTGTTACGGGCAGCAAACTTTAAAATAATAACAATTACAGCAGCGACCACAGTCACCATTGCTAACATTTCTAAGCCCTTTCCAGGCAATCGCTCATCTAATCATCGCAACAATCCTGTAAGGCAGTTCCCAGCGGCCTCCCCATTGTACAGATGAAGAAATTGGCTCAGAGAGGTCAAGCAACTTGCCCAAACTAGGAGTGACTGACCAAGAGTTCAAACCCAGGTCAGTCTAATTCCGCAGCCTTTAGTGGAAAAGCAGTCTTTAGTGGAAAGCTAACATGGTGGTCAAACACATCGTACCTCGCCCAAGAGGTCCTTTTTACTCTGCTAGTGGTGGGGAGTTAATGCAGCACCTCCCAGCCCTCATGCTGGCACAGTCCCACTTTAAAGTCCCTTCTAAAGGTATTATAATTATGCAAAGGAATGACTCCAGTGGTGGGAACTTCTGGCTTTGGAGGAACACTTTTAGAGAACTCCCTTCTCCAAAACCAAGAATTCAACACACGCAGTTAAGGCACTGCAGTAATAGACCAAGTTATTAGAAAGATGGTATCTGCTCTCAAGGAGTTCCCATTTCAAAGCAAATACACAAATGAAAAAAATTTCCCATTAACAAATGCCCCCAACGTAAAGGGAAGCATACCAGAAGGAGCCAAGTGAAGACGACCTTTTTCTCTGAATGCTAACCTTCCCTCGGCATAAGTAATTAATTTTGTAGCTAGAAAACCTCAACCTATCGAGCCTGAAGACCTCGTCAATAGCTCAATCTAGGTAACAACCAAAGGATTATCGAAAAATCAAAAATATATGATTTAAACCTCTCTGCACTGTGAAAGAGTATTCATATTTATTTATTCCTTATTCAAAAAACAGATTTCATTTCTAAGTCTAAAAGAATTCATAGTTTCTTTAGGCCATTGTTCTGATTTGGAGCAATTCATCACAGCGCGATAACACACCGATGATGTGTTGCACTAATACATCCTTACACTGGTAATGCTCTAATGATCTGGCAGGCTCCCAAATCACCAGAGAGCTGTCACTCCCATGATGTGTTACTCAGAGATATGGCACTGATCACAGGAAGGCATCCTGGAACTCAACAATGGCAGAATTATAGTTTTTGACTTCAGAATTTCTTGACTATAAATAATAACCTCTTTCATGGAAAATAGAACACTCAGCCTGAAATCAAGAGAAGCAGCAAAATTTCTTATATTTTTGAATACACCAGAGATACAAAGATGAGCATATACATTAGTGGCAGCCTTGGCTGGGTGGTGGAAGAGGTCCCTGATGAGAATACGGTTTCTGGAGTATCAGTGGCATTGCCGAGTCTGTTTCTGAAAGGTAATCAGGTGGGTACTTATGAATTTGTTTGTCACTGATGTGGACATCTTCAGTGCCCTAAAATAAACAGTGCTAAAATCTAAGTCAAGAGAAAAATGATGGAGTAGGGAGAGAGGTATCCTCTTCAACACTGTTGGCAGGAGAGTAAATTGATACAACATTTCAGAGGGCAATTTGGCAATATTTATCAAAATTTAAAAGCATTCACATTCTGGGCCCAGCAATTTCATCTCTAAAAATCTATCCTTCAGACATTCACACATGTACAGAAGGATATATATGTGTAAGAGCATTTACTGCTGCAACTGTTACAACTGAAACAAAAAATAAAGGAAACAACCTAAATAGCCATCAATAGTGGAGTGTTTAAATACATTGGTGTGTATTTGTTTTATGAAGTTTTATGTGGCCATTAAAAATTATGATGTGAATCAATGGCTTTGAAAGTGTTGCAGACCTGTGGTTGTCAATTTTCTGTGTGCACCAGAATCACTTGGGGAGCTAATAAAGTACACAGAGGTCTGGGCTTGTTGAAATAGAATAAGGCCTGGGCCTCTGGATTTTCAACAAGTTCTCCAGGTGGTAGCAAAGAAAACTGAAATCTGAGAACCACTTTTCGAGAATACCTAGGATCCTTACCTTAGACTCACAGAGAAGCTTCACTCTGTGTGTGTGTGTGTGTGTGTGTGTGTGTGTGTGTACTTAGAGCTCTGCACACTATTTTTTCCTTGTCCAAAATTGTTTATAGTAGCAAACAATTGGAGTACAAACACATTAACAATAAAAGTATCTTACAAAAATAGGATTTCTTTTTTGTTGAAGTATATTTGATATAATAGTTTCAGGTATACCACATAGAGATTCAACATCTATATATATTACAAAATGCTACTTGGTATGGCTGGTGACAGATGGTAACTGCAAATTATTTTTTTAACAAAGTTGAACTGCTTTAAACTAATTTGAAAACAATTGCTATGGAAAAAGAGCTAACATTATTGAGTTCTTATACTGTGCTTTATGGCCATTCTCATTTAATCCTTCTTTGTAGCAATATAGTGAAGAGGGTCACATTATTATTCCTCACTTGGCAGATTAATAAATTGAGGCACAAAGAGGGTAAGGAAATTCCTCAAGATCAACACAGCTTAAGATGCTAGACCTACGATGTGAACCCAGGCAATGCGATTTGCTTTCTGATTCCCACGGGTATTTTAGCCCACACAGTTGTTGACTTGGAAACGGGTCCACTACATGTCAGGTCTTTTAAAAGTAGGTTAATAAATAACATGTGCAATGGGATACCATTTTATTACATATTCATAAAAACGAATGGATGTTTTAGTTTCAGGAACATAAATAAAGTGAGATCCAAAATGAAGAAAGTGAGGAGCATGGCTAAGCCAGCTGGGGAACGTGTTCTAAGTATTCTGAGTTTGGTCTATTCTTTTGTCCAGGTATAATCATGTCCCTTTCTCAAGTTATACATGGGTGGGTCGCCCTTTGGGAACCTATTATGTACTGGAACCATGCGTGTGTGACTAGCCCATGTTTTCAAGACTGAGATGTGTTGGATTTCAGGATACCAATGAAGAAGGGGATCCTGTGTAAGCTCCATGCAGTCAAGGTCCCCAGCTGTCTTGCTGCCCTTGTATCCTCAGAGCCTACTCAATGGCAGGCACGTAGTACATGATCCGTAAATAGTTATTGAATGAATAAGTGAGTTTTGCAAATATTAAATGTTTTTCTTGAAGGATATGTATCTGTATCAGCAAGAATTTTTTTTTGCATTTTAAAACTATTTTTTTAGATCAGTTTTATGTTCACAGCAAAATTGAGAGCAAAGTACAGTGATTTCTTACCCACCCTCTCCCCCAACACAGCCATAACCAGCTTCCCCCATTCTCAACATCCTCTACGAGTGTTAAGGTTCATGGTGTACATTCTATGGGTTTGAACAAATGTATAATATAAATAGTATCATACAAGTATGTTCACGGTCCTAAAAATTCTCTGTTCTGCCTACTTATCTGTCCCTCCTCCCCAACCCCTGGAAACCCCAGATCTTTTTACTGTCTCCATAGTTTTATCCTTCTAGAATGTCATAGAGTTGGAATCATATGGTAGTGTCCCTTTCAGACTGGCTTCTTTCACTTAGTAATGCACGTTTGAATGTCCTGCATGCCTCTTCATGATTTGATAGTGCATTTCTTTTTAGTGCTGAGTAATATTCCATTGTCTGGATGCACCACAGTTTATCCTTTCACCTACTGAAGAACATCTTGGTTGCTTGCAAGTTTTGGTAGTTATGAATAAAGCTGCTATAAACATCCATGTGCAGGTTTTTGTGTGAACCTAAGTTTTCAACTCCTTTAGGTGAATACCAAGTAGCACAACTGCTGGATCATATGGTAAAAGTATGCTTAGTTTTGTAAGAAAACACCAAACTGTCTTCCAAAGAGAGTATAGCATTTTGCATCCACATCAGCAATGAATGAGAGTTCCTGTTGTGCCATATCTTCACCAGCAATTGGCATTGTCAGTCTTCTGGATTTTGGCCATTCTAAATGCTGTATAGTAGTATCTCATTATTGTTTTAAATTGCATTTCCCTGATGAATATGATGCAAAACATCTTTTCATATGCTTATTTGTCATCTGTATAACTTTTTTGGTGAGGTGTCACTTAAAGTCTTTGGCCCATTTTTTAATCAGATTGTTTTCTTGTTGAGTTTTAGGAGTTCTCTGTACACTTTGGATTAACAATCTTTTATTAGATGTGTCTTTTGCAAGTATTTTCTCCCAGTCTGTTGCTGGTCTTTTCATTCTCTTGACAGTCGTCTTTGACAGAGCAGTTGGCAAATATTTTCGATAGCATGTTAGACATAGGCTGATTGAAGTTTTTTGCCTTTGTTGAAATCATCTAATTTAGACAAATAGACCTAATAATTCATTTTAGAATCTACAAATAGAATGGAATTGAACTCACTCAGGAACCAAGGGGGGGTGATACAAAAGAAGTAGCAGATGGAACTTACAAGTTCTTACCAAAATGAAAAAACATACATTTAAAGAAGAATTACAAAATGACACAAGAGTTTATAAATCACATGTTAGGGTATATGGTGTAGGCTGAATTAAAGGAAAAGGAATAAGGTCGACAGAGTCTTAAGTGGCCAAAAGAGACATAGGGTTTTAATTGGGCTCTATAAAGATAATCTGCATTGGCCAAGAACATAAATTTATTTTTCCATCTACAAAATCTAAATTAGTGGTTCTCAACCATTGAGTTGTCACGTATCAATGACCCATTAGCCTGGCACAAGGGCACAATCAAATTTTGCCCAATGCAACATTTTTTGAATGGGGGCACGATTGAAAATACATAATACACACAGTTGCAGCAGCAGCTATCTGACGGACGGTTTAGTTGAGCAGGCAGGAAACCATAAAGGATGGTCCAACCTGCTATGAACAAGAGTAAAGTGTGAGGTCAAGTAAGCAAGAGCTTTTGAGTGTTTAAGAGAACACAGTCAAGGCAGTAAACGATTTTATCCAAATAGCAGAACAGTGTGAATGGGTGACCACTAACTGCTTTGTAAACACTGGGGAGACATTGTTACACTGTGGTAATGATTGCATTGTAATTATTCTTAATTTGTTTAAATGTTGTTTTTAGTCTCCTAATCACTCCAAGAGGTCTGCCAAAATTCTAATATCCAAAAGTGTGCCATGAATCCACAAAGTCTGAGTACCACGGATTTCTGTCCACTCCCACTCCTACCTTCTGCTTCATTTTATAACTTAATTCTTAGGACATAGCATTTTAGTAAGACCAAACAAAAACATTTGTGCACTGTGGGATTTTGTAATTCCCTACAATTGTTTAAGTTGCAAAGATACTTTTTTAAATCACCTTTTAAAAAATAAAGTCACCTGAAGTCACAGAAATAGTATCGTGATCCCATGTACCCTTCACCCAGTTTCCCCCAATGATCCTGTTTGGTATAACTATAATACATTGTCAAAAACAGGAAACTGACATTGGTACAATACTATTGATTCAGATTGTACTGGTTATGTACTGCTTATTCTTAAATAGTAGCTCCAAGTATACAGGTAGTCCATAGTATGAGTCAACAGGTTTTATGAAATAAATCAACTAGATTTGGAGTTCTTGTCTTTGAAAATTTTGTATCATGTGATCCATATGTTAACTCAATAAAAAAGTGAATATAAAAATTTGATTTGGCTACCCGAAAATCACAAAGTAATGCTGTATTGCACATCTAGTATGTATTAGGCATTGAATTAGCAAGTCAGAGACACCAACAGACCTGTTATTACCTCAGAGTCCAGAGGGAACTACAAATCCGTAATTGGGCATTAGTAAAACAGCAGGAAATATGCTGTGATGTTTCTTAAGACATACATGGAAACTCAGAAAAAACATCTAACCTGGGTTTGGGAAGTTACAGAAGGTTTTCTGGAGGAAGCTGAGACCTGAAAATTACACAGGAGCTAGCCAGATAAAGGAGGGGTGGGGAAGATGTTCCAGAAAGAGGAAATAACCTGGGCTGAGACCCTAAGGTGAGAAAGAACACAATCCACCTACAGGAAAGACAGAAGTTCTGTGGCTGGAGCACAGCCCCGGAGATAAGAGACAAGCCCACAAGCAGGCAACTTAGTCTACAGCTTGACTGTCCAGTATGGGTGCCCCTAGTAACATATGGCTATTGAGACCTGAAACGTAGCTACGTTTAACTGAGATGTGCTGCAAAACACAAAACATGCACCAAATTTCACACTTGCTGCCAAAAAAGGAATTACAGTAGTAAAATATCACAATAATTTTTACATTGATTTCATGTTGAGATGAAAATATTTTGGACATAATAAGACAAATAAAATATATTTTTATAATTAATTTCTCCTATTTCTCTTCACTTTTTTAATGTGACTACTAGAAAATTTTAAATTGCACGTGGTTTACATTACATTTTTATTGGACAGGGAAGTTCTAGAGGGGATGGCTTTCTGGGAAAATGTTATTTATACTGAGATCTGGGGAATAAAAATAAATTAGCACCAAATGGAGGGAAGGAACAGCATGTGGGAAGACTCATAATAGGGACTAGAGACTCATAATAGGAACAAGAGCCCGAAAATGCAGCATCTTCTAGGTTAGGTTAAGAGTGCGGGTCAAAGGGTAAACTTTAATCTCAAGGCAATAGAACCATTGAAGAACTTTACATGGGGGAGTGACATGATAGATTTTCAGCCAAGAGAATCATTCCAATCAGTGGGATGGAACAGGAGTCAAGTAGGGGAGACAGATTCGTTGGTGAAGTATTCCCAAACTAAGTATCTTTCTGCCTGCACTGCCCCTCAATTCCTCATGTTCACCCTGACGCAAACTGTCCAAGCATGTGCTCTAGAGGTGGCATCAGAGCATACTTGGAAACCATATAAGAAAGCCTTTTTTCTGTAGCTGATCCCAAGCTTAGGTCATAAGAGATAAGGTGATTCCTGGATGTACTGGATGAAATTCAAGGCTAATTATGGATTCCTGTCTGTTCTCTGCTTTCCTTGGCCCTGTGTACATCAAAGTGAAGTGATCCCAAAAGGAGTATTAAATCAACTTCCTTTGCATTCCAACTTTTCCATTTCCCATGGGCATCTCAGTTCTCCATTTAGGGGACTTACCTCCGAGGGCAGAGCATACAGATTGAGTTTGTCCTCCCAGTCTGTCCGGCAGTTGTTCCAGCCACTGGCCAATGGACTGGCAAGCGAGCCATTCTGCTGTCAGGCAATCAAATAGATCGAACAGGGGAAGGGATGGGGAAAGAATGAGTGCAGTACAATTCCATCAGTGTGCCTACCTTGACCATTGTTAGTGATATCTTTTGGGGTGATTTTAACCAGCAAGTCCTCAATTATACTTTTTTCTAGGCTGACTTTGTTGCTGTTGTTTATTCTTATTGTTTTATTTGTTGCCTCTATAGTTTGAGTTTAAGTTTTATTCTTGCTCTTTTCATTAGTTTCTCTATTGGGATCATCTTGAGGATATTGTATGGATGCAAACTAAGGTTTGGAGTTAGGTGTATTGTTTCTCTACTGGGTCTGATGGAATAGATACAAAATGAGTAGGGAAAGTGGCTTGCCTTTAAAAAAAAATAAACTAGCCTAGAAAGATAATGCAAATAGTACATGCAGTGGCATAAATAATCCAACAGCGTGCAAATAGTGGGGAAAGCTGCAACTCAAAGGGGACAAATCAGCTGTTGTCCAGCCACACCAAGTCTGCAGAGGTGTTTTGTGTAACTCAAACAGTAACTATAAAATATTTGAATTAGTTGCCAACAGTTAAAGATTAGGAACTTTTACTTCAAAATCTACATTTCAGTCTTCTCTTGGAAGTAGGAAGTTTTTGCCACATTAGACCTGTCTTCCCTCTGGGAATGACTTCCAGGGGCAGCTTGGTTCGCCAGCCTCCTCTCTACCCCACTGTCTCACGCCCAGCTTCCCTCCCGCATTTGTGTTATCAGCCAGGCCCCAGTAGACAGCTGGGTTAGCAGCCCTTAGTATATACGCACAGAAAAAAGGCATGAAGCTTCTGTCCCGCACTTTGAGTGATTACTTAGAAGAAGAAGTGATGGGAGTAGAAGGTACTCACTCTTTCCCAGTTACATCCATATTTTTGATGCTTTTAGGACAAGAATACATCCATGTTTTAATGCTATTACTTTATAAAACACTGTTTACTAATAAATTACAATCATGTATATAGAAATTAAAATACCGTAAGAGCAGAATAAGTAGAGCACTATGGCTTCTTAGAAGAAAGAGATATTATCTTGGCCTGGGAAAATTCTCCTGGATTGCATTATGAGGTTATGCTAGAATCTCAACTCTGCCCATTATCTGGCATTTAGCATAACTTCCATGGGAACAATCAACATATTTCCCATGAGTAGATTCCCTGATAGATATAATGGCAAAATGGCCAAATTGGAAGGTCAAACACGGTTAGAGTATATGAAACAAACCTTGGGCATAGAAGATCATATTGAATGAAAAAAATCAGCCTTATACCAGTCCGTTGTTCTCCTTTTGCTTTTAATAATACAAAAAATAAGCTAGACCAAGACTCTTATCTATGTAAGATGCTCCTGGCCGCCCCATACAGAGGCATGAGAAAAGCGTGACCCTCAATTAGCAAACACCTCATCCTCCCCAATACATGCTGTAGGACCAGAGTGCGCTCAAATGAATGCACGCTCTTAAAACAGACCAACCTGCCGCAGGTGATGGCCCTGATCACTTTGATCTTCTTAGCTCAAGCTCTACAAGGTAGCTTTGTCCCACACATGAAAGAATTCTTTAATCAAATTTCATTTTAACTGAATGAATTTAATTAAATGAAAATCTGAAATAAGAGATTCTCTAGCATGTTTCAAAATTCTTCGTAAAGCAGTGAAAGTAATCTTAGTAGCTATAATACAGAAAATAAAAAGAAATCCCTCTTCCTCTCACTTACTGGTTTATAAGGGAAAAGATAATGTATAAATTACAATTTTGAATGAATGAGGAACTGCAGTTATTTAGCCATACTTTCAAATCAGCTTTACTTTGAAGATTTCTAAAAGAATTCCCTTGGTCTGAAAAGAGGTCTGGATGAGATGAATCTGTTAGTCCTCCCAGCACTAGGATCCTATGTTTTATAACAGTAAATTCACTCAAACAGCTGTTGTTTTTTAAATAACTAATTAGCACTCCCATAGCTGGCTACTAAACTCAACTGGAGGAAAAAAGGCCCAGTAATGAATTATTTCAACCCATGTGATGATTTCTTTAAAAACCTTTTATCTCTAAATTATCTCTAAATTTTGATGGAATTGTTTTATTATAAAAATGACAATATTCATTAAGCATTGAGTGTTTTTATGTACCAGATACTTCACTTGTGTGGTATCCTTAATTTTGACATCAATCCTATGAAGTATATACATAATTTCCCCCATTTTATATACCATAAAACTAAGGCTCTGAGGGTTAGTAGCTTTCCCAAAGTTTCAGAGATAAGAGATGTTGAAGCCAGGATTCAAATCCAGATCGATTTTTATGCCAAAACTTCTGCTCTTATTCATTGCACTATATAAGTTTCCAGACTAAAGGATGAGCTTTTTTATCAAAACAAACCAATTTTAATCTATCCTATTGATCAATCAATTTAGTGATAGACCAAATAGTCTCTATAACAAGACTTCAAAAGAGCAATAGATGCCAGTTTTTCCTATCATTGTTCATTCTGCATAGTTTAATACATTTTCACATTTCCCTGTAGTTATAACAACATGTAAAAGGAATCAAAGATCTACAGTGATTTTTATCAAGCCTCAAACACAATCACTCTTCTAAGGGGATTCTTAGAAGTATGTGTCTGAGGCCTCCCACCCACTCCCCGTACATTGTTTTATTACTCAACTGTTTGTATGGTTCCTTTGACAAAGAGTGTGTCACTTTCATACCTAATAGCTAAATAGGATTGATATGATACCAAACAAATGCCTTTCTGTTCAGGAGAATTTATACTGGAGAAAACATGTTTCCCCTAGGAAGCCTTCATTTATCATCAGGATGAATCACAGGGATGGGTTACAAGGCAGTCCCCAAAGAAAGGATTTGCTCACCTGTTTTGATTTGTTGTGCTTTCGGCTCTGAAAAGTGTACCTAACAAATTTAAACACGTAGATTATCTTCTCAAAGTCTTCTTCTTTTACTCTTTTCAATGAGAGAAGATCAAGGCAGTGTTTAGACACAAAGTGTTTTCCAAAGGAAACATGCAAGCTGGATCATAAACATTTCCCAGGAAGGCACACTCTGAGTCCAGTCATATTATTTAAAACAGAAACATTGTTTGGCTAGAAATTACTTCAGGACAGACCTGATTCCACCATTCACTGTGGCTACAAAAAGGATTCTATTTTGGCCAGCAAATACTTCCAAACAAGCACTTCTAGCCATCCATGGGAAAGGAGTGAGTGCCCCCTGGTGAAAATGTGGGAAATATTTCCATATGTTATTTTTGGCTGGCAAGAAGGTGCAGATGTCTTCACAATAAAAATACACTCGCTGTGAGTGCTCGTCTCCTTGAGAAGAGTTGGCACCATTTGGAGCGCTGCCTCTACAGAGCAGCAGAGACGCACAGGAAGAGGAGGGAGGCCAAAGCAATCGCCGAGACCCACTTACAAGGGCGGCACTGAGGTCACACAGGCTGGGGACTCATTTTTCATAACTGTGTGTGGCTTGCTCTCTTTCTGCTCTCTCCAAACCCACTCTCCAGCCGTCTGCACCTTGCTCTGTGTCGTGGGAGGCTGGCCTTTAGGGACGGCATTAACACATTGCCTTGCCCTCTGGTTTCTAGCTGGGTTCAACGAAGGGAAGACCAGGTGGTCAGAGGGTGGGAGGAATAACGGGAGCATTTAGTCCCAGGGCTTGCTCCTTACTGGTACAGCTTGGAAGAGATTATCCCTCGACCTACGCTATCAGCCCTATCAGACAGCTCTCTTCTATACCTACAAATGTCTGCAGGCTCTGGTGAACTCTCTCTTCCAAAGGCCCATCAGGCTTAGGGGTGCGAACAGCCCCTTACAGTCCCTGGCCTGGAGTGCTTCACCATTCTTTGTTGGGTCCCCTTATCCTGCTGGCACTTTTGTAAAAAGTCCATGCAGTCAGCGCACCCTTTTAGCCATTATGAGTGTGCCATCTCTTTCCCACATGCTTTCCATATATTCCACATTCTCTACAAAAAGCATCTCTCCCTGTGCAACTCCAGGTATGCCTAAGATTACTGGTAGTCCTAAATTCCATTTCACCAGTTTTGACCACTTGGACTAGGGTTAAATCGGAAGAATCACAGTGTGAGGCCCTTGTGTCCAGGGTGTTGCCTCACCCGTCCCATGGTCCATTAGTTTAATTAGCCCACTACCACCCTTTTAACTCAAGCTGCTGGCTTCAACTGCATCTCCACATCTTGAACAGGGAAAATAAAGGCTGTTTACATTCAGCCTTCACCTATCGCACCAGGAAGAAGGAGAACAAGTTGTTCTGACAGGAAGCTCAAAGATTAAGCTAACAGAGGACTGGTTCTGTGGGTCTAAGGTTGGCAAGAGTGGGCACTCTGCAAACCACAAAAGCAGAAGGGCACCCCTCTGGGTCGGCTCCCAGGGCAGGCAGCCCACGGGTCTCTTTCTGACAAGAGAACACTGACTAGTCACGCCTTGCCTGCTATGCCTGCCCTCCAAATGTCCGGACTCTTTCATTGATCTATTATGAAACTGTCATGAGATTTTGCCTATACACTTTTTGATGCTATGAATGACAATGGTCAGCGGTGGGGAAAAGCATGGAATTAGGTCCCAGCTGGGCCCACCTCCTGATCCACTCCGTACAGTGCGATGAGTGGAAATTCTACTTAAATTTTCTGAGACTGACTCTCTACTGTTAAATTGTAGATGATAATATCTAGAGCATCAGCGGTCCTAAGGGTAAGTGAAATCATGTTACATGAGGTCACCATCCCAGACACAGAGTTGACAGTCAATGAATAATATGATTTGCTTCTTCTCTTTTACTTCCTGCCTTGAGGGTTCCATATTTTCATTGAAACTCAACAATTAGACCATCATAAAAAAACTCTTTAGACCTAACACACAGATTGAATTGTTCTGCATCAAGGAAGTTTCTCCTTGTTTGCTTTCGCATCTGCTCAGGATTGATACATTAGGGATAATACAATTAAAGATAAGAACTAACAATTGAGGATTTGTTAGACAACAGGCACTGTGCTAAGACTTCTTAAATTTTTATATTTATCAAATATATAAATGCACATATTTTAAAAGTCAATGAGTTATACAGGTTTATACAAAACTCAGCAACTCCTCACCCTTTGTCCCACTTCTACCTTCCCAGAGACCACATTTCCAACTCTCTGAAGAGATTATTTATGTATTATCTTAATTTCTTTCTATGGATAATGACTATTGAGCTTTTATTCATTCTCCTGCCCCCTCACCAGCACCTCTGAATGTAACTTTCCACTCCCCCAAACTTCCCAATATAACTATTTTGTAATTTTACTGGGTCAATATTCATTGTTGGCATTATGACTGTGTAAACACTGTTCCCAGCTAAGTCATGAGCAAACTAATGATTATGTTTTTTTCCTGTACAAACTTTAGATGCCCTAGAGATAATTCTCTTGTTTTCTTATTTGTATTGTTTTCTGTGAACTTATCACTAATTCAACTCCAAACTCTGTCTTTTGTCTAAATCTCTTCAAAATATTTAAACAATCAGATATTCTATAATTTCCTATTCTCAGAGAAATATTTCCCAGAGGCCACAAATGTGCTTCAACCTGAATTGGTTGCCTTCTAGGCCTAGTGCCCAGCTGCTATCCTGGGGTCTCCCTTCAACATCTTCCTGTAGATTCCCTTTGCCTCTGTGTCTTGTGTTCTTTTCTTTCCTGAAACCTATGTCTTCCTTCTTATTGGTTTATCTCCTCATTTGGGTGGAACATATCGTTCAATAGCTTCCTGAGAAAGGATACATGAGAGACAAAATTATTTAAACATTGTTTACCAAAAAAATCTTTATTCCACTCTCATACTTGATTGATAGTTGACTATGTATAGAATTCCCAGTGGGAATAAATTTTCTTCAAATTCTAAAGGCATTTCTCCATTGCCCTCCAGCACCGAGCATGGCTGTTGAGAAGCTAGAAATCATTCTGATTCCTAATCCTTTGTATGTGACTGTTTTTTCCCCCTCTCTTTGTTGACCTCAGCGTTCTGAGATATGCAGATCTGATGTAGGTCTGTTTCTAGCCACTGTGCTTATAACTCAGTGGTTCTCCCTACTTGGGAATTCGCCATCCATTTTTGAGAAATGTTTTTCCATTGTTTCTCCCTTTCTCCCTCCATGTTCTCCTTCTGAAACTCTCATTGTTCAGATGTCGTACTTCCTCAACTAGTTCCTTAAATTTTCTTATTTTCTATCTCTTCATCTTTTTACCCTACTTTCCAGGAGATTTTCTTCGCTTAATCTTTCCCTCAGCTTAATTGTCAAACTCTTCTGTTGAATTTCTCATTTATGCTGTCATTTTTAATTATTGAGAGTTCTATTTTGTTGTCTAACTCTTCCTTTTTTAAAACATCCTGTTCTTGATTTATGCATACAATAATGGAAGAATTTTTTCTTAATTTCTTTTCCCAGCATGGTGTCTATTCTTTATTAGATTGTTTTGTTGTTATTTTTTATTTTTATTATCTTCAATTACTTTTATTTTTAGTTTTCAGTGTTGAAGTTTTCTCTTATGTCTAGTCATCCAGTTGTCTGCTGTATTTAAGGGTGCGGGTAGAAAAAACAGATTAGAAATGAACTTTACCAGGTGATCTGGCGGGGCTGCTTGCTTGCAAGACATTTGTAAACCAGATCAGATTCCCTCCAAAAAACTCTTTTCATCTCTGAGGGAAGAAAAAGGCCTGAATGTCACTTCCCAGAGCTGAGTTAAGGGAGAACTGGGGGTCTTAGCAGCCAGATTTCATTCATTCACTTAAACTCTGGGTATTCAGTAGTGTAATACCTACTGTATGTATGACTGGGGTTCCCCAATACAGAGATCCTCTGTTTTAACCTTTCCAAAATATAAACTTCTGATCTTTTGGGGGATGAAGGAGGAGCAGCTGTCCAGCTATATGCCGGAGGAGAGGGAGCATTTGAGGTCTGACTGTTCTTAAACAGGCTTTCAACCAGTCTGATACCCTGCTTCACCCTGTCTTGTGTTCCCGGTTTGGATCTGTAGTTTAAATCAGGTTGATTTTCTCAATTGTGCCAAGTCACTTACCATTCTATTTATCTGTTAATGGCTTGCAAAAATGTGTTGTTTCTGTCTGCCCTCTCACTCATTTATTCAAAACAAAACAAAATAAAAAATTTCTTTTAGTATAGTTTTAGTGGTGTTTAGGAGTGAACAAAAGTAAATCAGTAAACTGCATGAATTCTAAATGCTGTCTTTGCTCAGATGTCACAGTAACTACTTTACCTACATTATTTCATTAACTCATCACAATTCCCCTTAGAACAATGTACAATTATCATCCCCATTTCACAGAGACCAAAGCTCAGACAGCTTTCTTTACACAAAGACACATAACCAATAAAAGCCATAACTAGAATCACAAATCAGGTCTGTGTGGCTCCAGGACCTCATTTTTAATTGCCATGATAATGTGCAATGAACAGAAGTAATATAGAAAACATATGGAAGTGACTCCAGACCCTATAATCTAAAGTTTCTGTGCTCAGCAGATATTATATGTAAAGTAGACTAGATATGAATTAAAATGCATTGCATTAGTATTTGTAATATGATGTCTTGAACTTAGTTAAACAATTGTTTGAAAGTTTTAATTACAATTGGCATCCTGTTGGATTGGAATATAATGGGTAATGTTCTAAACAACATGCTGTTGAATAAAGGAAAAGAATGAATTCTGAGCTCTTCCAGTGAGCATTTTTATCAAAGGCAGTAATTTCATCAGAGGTACTCCAGCTGGCAAAATAAGGTAGATCTAATATTCAAGCTTTTTATAATTTGAGTATGAAAAATTAAATTTTCTCTCACAGTGCCTGGTCCTCTTTGCTTTGCACCAAGTGTCTGAAGGAGTGAGGCAAGACTTACGATGTTTTCTTCTGTGATGAGGAATCTACTTTCCCATAATATTCCTGACCTCTGTCGTTCCAGTCCCAGATGAGGGAAAGGTGGGAGAAGAAAGTGGAAATGTGTAGTTCTCACTATCCCTCTCTCTCTCCTTTTTGTATGCTGGTTGTCTACTAGAAGCATTTCCCAGGACGGCCTGTGCAGGTATAGGTATCAGTCAAAGTTCCACCAGAAAGAGATCTATTGCAAGGAATTGGCTTAAGCGATTGAGAGAGCTGGCGAGGCAAGTCCAAAACTCCACAGGGCAGCTGCCTGGGCAGGCTGGAAACTCAGCAGGAGCTGACAGAGCAGTTCACAGCTTACTTGCTTCTTCCTCAGGAAAACCTGCTTTGCTCTTAAGGCCTTTCAACTGATCAGATCAGGCCCACCCAGATTATCTAGGATAATCTCCTTTACATGAAGTCCACTGGCTGTAGATTTTATTCACATCTGCAAAATACCTGCATAGCGACACCTAGATTAGTGTTTCACTGAATAACTGTGTCTGATAGCCTAGCCAAGTTAAAATATAAAACTATCAGAGTCTTGTAAGCTCACTGTTGACTCAGACCTAAATCAACTTCTCAGATACCAGCTTTCCTTGGCACAGACTAGGGGCCCAATAAGTACTTTGAATAAATGCATGAATGATGTTCTCCATCCACTTATCTTTCTCAATGTGTTTGGAACTCAGGATGCAATAAAGGATACATTCGCATAATCCCTCAAGCCCACCCTGCCTTTTCCCCACTTCCCAGGCTGAGTCCAGTATATTCACGGAACAATAGATGCCAAGAGAGGTAGTCAACAAATAGAGGAAAGGTGTCCCATGGGACAAAGAAGGATCTCAGTTGGGGTTGTCTGCAGTCCAGCACAATGTGGGGATAAAAGAAGTGTCTTCATGATGAAGGGCCTTGGGACAAACCCGGCAGGTTGCCCTTGGCCTCTGAGTGGAACAGGAGGGCAACCAAATGCATTTCATGTTCCTAAATGGGATGCAGAAATAGCTGACGAAGGTCATAGCTGAAAAGGCTAGACTTCCAGAAAAGAAGGGCAACACAGCAGCGTGGATCAATAACCCAGGCCAGACGGGACATCTCAGCAAGTGCCAGCAGTGAGATTTGAGGGTCCAGGACTCAATACCCTTTCTTTACAAAGCTTCTGAGTAGGGTCCCCAGAAATTAGATACAGCCCCATGAGAAATGTGCAGGGCTGAATATAATAGATTCTGAATTGAGAGTCTCTACCAACCCCCCAGCATCCCTCTCAGAATGACAGTTCCATCAGCAAATTAAGTTTCATTATGAAAAAATAACTGCATTTCTCATCCATCAGAGTTTGTGAGCCAATATTTATGCCTGGCTACACACAGAGACTGGTGTTGTGGAATATAAGTGCTTTAGTCTGAAAGCCCTTTTTTCTTTTCTTTTTTTACAAAATAGACTTTGGGATCTTTCACAGATTAGACCTAGACTAAAAGTGTGGCCTAAGGTGTCTAGAATCTTTCTGGAACTAAAGAGGCAATAATGCCTATTATGGGAACAGGAAAAAAATGTGTGGACTTGGCCTTTAACCCAACAGAGAAGCATGCAAGTGCTTTGCTTTATCCAGAAGAAGAGGGAAGATTTGGGGAGGGTTTTTTTTATTTTGGGTTGCATACAAAATATATTGTGACAATGAAGTTTAAATTTGTGCTTAGTAAAGCTGACTACTTGGATGTACTTTCACATTGATTCAACTAGAAAGGACTCTTTAAAATAAAGTGGTATTCTAAAAGACCAAATATTGGCAAAGCTGAGGAGAAACCCAAACTCTCATACATGCTGCTGGGGGTAGAAATTGAGCCTACTTTGAAAAACTGGCAATATCTACCAACCTATGACTCAGCAGCAACAGAAATGTGTAAAATAGTCACCAAAAGATACTGGGATAGATTTGAAAACATGGCTACAATATTTAGCAGATCCTCCCGTCCAAAGGTGGAGTCTATTTCCCAACCTCTTGAATATGGGTTGGCCACGTGACCGTGTGTGAGTTCCAGAACCTAGACTTCAAGACACTTTGTAGATTTTACTTTACTCTTCTGGGAACACTACGCTGAGACTGCCATGTAAGAAAGCCAGTCTAGTTTACTGGAGGATGAGAGCCCATGTGGAGGAGAGGCAAGATGCTTCAGCTGACAGCCAACACCAGCTGCCAAATGTGAGTGAGGCTGTCTTAAGCTGAATACAGTTGCATGATGAGTCCAGAAAGAACCTGCAGAAGAACTGCCAAGCCAAGGCACGTAATCATAAGAAACAATATGTCATTGTTGGTTTATTGTTTGGTTTTGCACACAGCCATGCATAATAGATACTAGCATGTTCTAGAATATTTATAGCAGCACTCTGTCATAGTCCAAAACTGGAAACTACTCAAATACCCATCAACAACAGAATGGATAAATAAGTTGTAGAAGAGTCACACACAGAATACTATTCAATAAAGAGAGTGAACAGTCTACAACCACACATAAGAATTTGGATGAATCTCACAAACACAGAGTTGAACAAAAGAAGACAGAAACAAAAAGTACACACACTGATTCTTTTATAAAAAGTACAAAAACAGGTAGAACTTTTCAATGCTGTTAGAAGTCAGAATAATAGCTTCCTTGGTGGAGAGGATTTTGACAAGAAGGGAACAAGAATGGGGGTTTGGGGTACCGGAAATGCTCAGTCTCTCAGTCTGGACAGTAGAGGCACAGTATGTTCAGTTTGTAAAAGTTCAACAAAGTATATGGTCAAACGTTATAAATATTCATTTGTTAAGAGGAACAAGTTCTGGGATCTAATATTCAGTATGATGACATAGTTAACAATATTGTATTATATACTTGAAAGTTGCAAAGAAAGTAAATCTTAAATGTTATCACCACACAAAAAAATGAGTCACTGTGTGAGGTAATAGATGTATTAACTAACCTTATGGTGGCAATCATTTTGCAATATATATGTGTATCCGATCATCACACTGAACACCTTAAATTACTTAATCATATGTCAATTATATCTCAGTAAAGTTGGGAAAAAAACTAAATGAATTAAGCTCAACAATCTTTAGACTTGTTTCATATGCACTTCCCTGATTGCAATTCTTTAATGAAAAGTTAAAAATATACATCCTATAGATTATCTACTATATTGGGACTGTTGAAAGTGGGACACACCTTTCATATCAATGCATATGGATTCATATTCTCTGAAAATGAATTTCCCAAATGCAGCTTAAAATTATTTTATTGAGTTCTGTTAGCTCTCAGTTCAAGTTACTGTTGCCTTAAAATTTCAATAATATGTGTCCAGGGGAAATAACCAAAAACAAAAATTGGAGTATTTCTATCCTTGAATGCCCTATACTTTGATATACTTTACTTTGACAAATAATCAAAACACAGTTCATCCAATAGCCATTTTTAGGTATCTACTATATCTTGAGCTCTGTGCCAGTCCCTGGGGGATCCGGTGGTGAGGAAGATGGGCACTTAAACTACTCTGAGGGAACTTGAATTCTAGTGGGGTCTACTGCAATTCAACCAGTTCACAGGGAACTCATTATTGCATGAGGGAGCCTATGCTACTGCTGGTACCTTTGATTGTTAGAAAGGGCTTCCTTATGTTAAGCCAAAGTGTCTCTCCCTGTGGCTTTGAGTTCAGTCTCTGCAGTAACAGAGCACACTTCCATGTCTCCTGGGCCTCCTTTTCTCTGAATTAAACAGCCTTGGTCCCTCTCCTGGTATCTTGTTTGATACTATTTCAAGTACCTACCTTGTTTTCTGGCCACTCCCCTGGGACAAGCTCTGGATTGGCAAAATTTTTAGTAAAGTAAAAGACTCAGAACCAGACACAATATTCCAGGTAAGACTTGAACTAGAGCAGGGTTTCTCAACAGCAGCACTATTGACCTTTTGGGCAGGAGAATTCTTTGTTGTGGGACCATCCCGTGCATGGTAGAATGTGCAGCAGTAACCCTGGTTTCTAGTTGGGATAATCAAAAATGTTCCCAGGTATTGTCAAATGTCCCCTGGGGGGCAAACATGCCCCTGGTTAAAACAACTTACCTAGAACAGCATAATTGCCATGTTTTCACTCTCGGTATTCTACATCTCCCCTTAAGCTACCAAGTTGCCAATCTTGCCTGGATTTCTCAGGTACTAACTACAAGTTTGTTCCTGCTCTTAACTACATTAACCTAAAATAAATACACACATACATAAAATCAAGTAGAGTTAAAAGGCACTTACTGAAAGAGAAACAAAGGTTGCATTGTGCCCCCACAAAGTAGAAACATTCTCTCTTTGCTTCTACAAAATAAAGTTAATAGTTTTATTTTATATCCATATCTTTTTCAAAAGAAAACTGTCAGAGTAGAATTGAACAAACAAAACTTGAGTCTCTATGACCAGATGAAAGAAAGTCAGGGTCCATGAACAAAATACAGATAAGTTTAATTCTCCATCCACTTCCTTCCCCTCCCCATTATCGAGGAGAAGGGAAAAGAAAAGTTTATGAGAAAGAGAGAGAGGTCCAATAGACCATCCAGTTCTCAGAGCCCTCAAGAGGTGTACAGATCAAAATCAAAAGTCTGCTCTTCATCATATGCTAAATGAGCAGATCATATTCTTAACTAAATGAATAACAACCTACTGTGTAAAAAATAGACAGTGAGAAATTAAGCAGGTGGTATGGTTTGACCCTGGAACCCTAGGGGTATCTTAACCAAGCTGAATTTAGTTTAGGGGGAGAAGGTTTGAAATGGGCAATAGACTGGATCTTGATTACTTTGCAAAAGTACTGAAATTCAAGTTTGTTGCTATTGTTAGCTTAACACTTCTCTGTCCCTACATACTAGAATTTTCTTTGTATAGTGCGTTCAGCTTGCTGCCAAATTACACTTCCGGGATAGGGTGGTGCAAGCACTTAGTACAAGAAAGCAAACAAGGTAATCTCTCTTCTTTTTCCCTGTCTATAGTAAATGTACTTTCAGTTTTCCTACTTACTTGGTGCAGAAGAGCAACACATTATTTTGGTTTTTTGGTTTTAGTGTGCATAACTGGAGGAATTCCTTAAAGCTTGGGGTGGGAAGCAGGCAGTGAAAGGCCAATGGGTGATTCTTTTGTTTGGTTTTTATTGTGCATGACTAAATGTGTTAGACATGTTGGATCACAGAGAATATGCATCTGTGAATCACAGTGCTGTTGAATTTGTATGTGTTCTGCCTGCTAATAGCAGTTGCCCTTTCCAGCTACAAAAGGCCTCCCCACTAACATGATATCTAAATTACTTTAATAAAATTAAAGACAGAGCATGTTATGTGAGTCTTCAGTAAGAAACAAGAGAGCCTTCCCAAAGACTTTATATATAATGATTTTCTGTGATCTGTGTTTTCTTCAAATACAAAATAGGAAGAGACCAAGGGTGGGGAAGTAGGAAGCATGGCACAGGAAAGGGATTGATGAACAGAATATGTTTTAGAAATGACTTTTTATAGCCCAACAGACTACAAGTAAAAGCACATTTTTTAATTTAATCTTTTCGACAGAAATGCATTGAACCTCTACTGAGTGAAAGGGGTTTGGCTAGGTCATGCTCCATATGGTCACTGGAAAGCTACTGATTCAAAGGACAGACCATTCTTTAAATATACAGGCTGGTTTTTATTCTTCTGTGGATGAAAAAATTGTACTGGGATACTACTAGACACCAAGCGTAGAAATCTGAACGCTGTAAGGTTTTCATCAGCTTTATTGTCATTCCTTGGGAGAAGAAAAATGAGATTTACTTAATCGCAGAAGTATGGCAAATTTCTTTCCTCAAATCTCAAACTGTTTTTCCGTGCAGATTTTCAATTGAGAGAGATTATTATTTAGGGGGAAAATCCTTGAAAACGTCTTTGCTCCATGTTTGAAAATCCCTCTCCAAGAGGATTACTGCTAGCTTTATTGCTACGTCACAAAGCCAGGTGCTTTGTGTTTGAAACAAAAGTAATGTGGTTTGCTGGGAAGAGCACTGGACCTGGAGTGAGGGGTCTGATTGTGCTCCTGACCTTCCCTCTTCTATGGTGTCTTGAATAAGTCATTTTCTTTCTCTATGCCTTGGTTTCCCCATTTGCAAAAGGGAGGCTTTGGGCTAGATTATCTTTAAGGCCTCAGCAGTTCAAAGAAATCTGAGATTAAATTTGTTCCTGCCTGCCAGCCAGACATCCTTCTGAGCAAACATTTGCTCCACTGAATGGCTGTGTTTCCCCATACACATAATTAAAGACATTTTATACCTGATGATAACAATTTCATCACTTACCTACCCGTATCATTTAAGGTCTCCTCATTCTGCTTTGAAGTTCAAAGAAAGAGAAGACTGTAGAATGAAAATGGCCCCTTTGAAATGCCCCCTTTGCAGCTGCATGCTTGGCGGACCCTGGCTGTACCAAGGCGAGCAGGCTATTGTGATGCAGATGTACTCCAAAGCGCGTCTGCAGCAAGAACATTCCATGGGTCTTTACTGTATTTCTTCTATTATTCATAGAACACAGTGTAAATGAAGCCATAAATTTTACCCCCCACACTAGATGTAGAAAGAAGATAATGGAAATTGTGAATTATGAATGAATCACTGTTATTGTAATTCCTTAAGGATTCTGATGGAGCTGATTAAATTCATGCACAGATACAGATACTAAACTTCATGTGCGAGTCCTTAGTAATGCCAATTGGGATATCACAAGGAGTGGAATAGAGATGATCTGGGTCTCACATTTACCTGCCAAATTATCTCACAGATAATCTACCTAGGCCTGAACACATCTCCTTATTACAGATGAAGAAATCATTTCTGGGGAGGGGAAAGTGTTGCAAAATACGTGTGTCTTCCAGTTAGTCAGACAAATTGCTCAGGATCCTCAACACAAAACAGTTGAAACCATGAACACTGAGTTCTTGGAATTTATTCTTTTTTTAGAACACAGGAAAGAAAAGGAGCAAAATAATAAGGAGTCATTATCCTTAAGAAGATGATCCAGTGGTCTGATAAAGTCAAGGATGCCAGGGCTTTTTCCATCTAAATTTGTTCTGATAACAATAATTCTTGCCAGCATTTATTCTCTCAACTGTGGTATGCACTTCTGCTAAACAAGGATGGTGATCCATGAGATTCAGGAGATGGTCTGGTTTTGATAATGACAGAGAGTGATTAGAAGTATTTCACTAATGTGACACAAGGCCTCTGGAAGATTTCAGCCTTCATCCACTTCAGTCTTATGCCAGGCTCTCAGAAGGTTATAGGCCCCCAAACAAGTTTTGAGATGATAGTTAATAGTCCAAGTGTCATTCCAGAAGGAGTTCCCTTTTGCTGACCCCCAAAATAAGTTTTTGACGTTTTTATACTACCAAATATGCATGAATCAATAAAGATATAAGCACATGCAGATTTCTGTTCATTAGCAGCTTTCTACTCCCAAGCACAAAATCATTTAAAATGTAGAATAAATGTAATTATGCAGGGTACAAAAGGAACCAGTGGAGATTCTCCATACAAGATGCTGATAGTCACCAAAATGTAGTATATGGGAGGTAAACTAGGAGTTCTTGGGCAGCAGAAATCCCTTCCCCATTATTCAGCATACTTATCTGCAGAATGAAACATTAGATGACCTCTGAGGTAATTTCCAGTCTCTCGTGCTCAGTTCTTGAATAGGAAGCAAGATGAAATGCACATTTGCTTACCTCATGGGGCCTGGACTGTGAGTGATATTAGAGGCCAAGGACCCATCCTGTGTCTTGAGGACTTCGGGGTTTCCAGGAAGTCTTAAATAGGGGTTGCCTACTTAGGGCCAAATCTAGGGGCATAAACAAGGTCCACTGCAGGTACTAGCCAAGAGAAGTCTTTGCAAATTGCCAAATGATAGAAGGTTGCTAATGCCCACAGCTTCTAGGTGCTCCAATCCATGATGCTCAAATGGAGACCATGCAGTGCCTAAGAGAAACTCTTGTCTGGTCCATACAGGCCCTTCAGGTCTGCATCCTTCAGCCCAGAACCCATCCAGGTTTCTCCTTTCTGTGGCACCGCCCCTGACAACTTCAGAGTATCAGTCAACAGCCAGTCAGGAAAATAGAATTTAGGCCACTTGGGAACATTTAATGTGGAGAGCCAGTTACAAAGGTGTCAAAACAGCTGATGGACTATCAGGAGACAATGAGACAACTTAGAGAGCTGGAGGGACAGAGGGACAAAAGGAGGAAGCATTGTTCACAGAGTCCAGACACTCCCTGCAGGCTCCAGAGAGGGGAGGCTGCCTGCTGGGAGCTGGAACCACGCAGGTGATGCAGCTACTGTCAGAAATGCCGCCGGAAGCAGAAAGGGAAGAGGGAGAATGTCCTGAAGCCTCCTTCCTCCTACCCTCTGACACAGCTGTGCCTTGCCTTAGACAAAACCACCCAGAGCCAAGACGGCCAGGACAGCCTGGAAACAGAGTCCACAGGGGTCATCGCTGAGACGAGAAGCAGAGCAGCACGCAGGTGAGAAATGGCTCTCAGCGCAGGCAGGCAATGATCCACACACCTGGGAAATCTTTTCTAGCATTGGAAGCCAGAAGTCTTCTTCTTACACAACTCAGATCGTTCCTGTTCCTCAGAGGCCTAGGCTTTTGAAACTCAAAATCGAGGTGAGACTCTTTTTCTCTGAATTTGTGCTAAGATACTGCAGACGGAGAGTGTGACTGAATGGAGAGGTACCAAGAGCTGGATAGAAATGCAAGAAACCAAAAAGACATGGTTAATACCAAAAACGTGGCACCGTGTCTTCTCTATGCTCACTGTCAGTCTTCTAGGCTCGGGGCCCTGTGGCCTGTTACAGCGGCTTTGCAACTCAGCTTCCATCGCTGCCTCCAGGATTAAAATTTATTTTTTGCATGTGGGAAAAGTCAGATCAACTTGACCCACACCATGGTTACAATTAATGAATGTCAAAATGGATAAATCAGTTATTTCTCATCAGAAAGATAATGCTCTCCACCTAGTCGTGTTAGTATCAGAGCCATTACTCATACTGTTTTTCATCTGCTCCAATTTAATAACACCAGGAAAATAAGGCCAGGGGCCCATCCCTCAAAAGATAGAAATGCTTTCCCGCCCTCATTTCTTACTCATGGTGTTGGGTCGTGCTTCCATGGCGCCCACCACCTCTCTTTTTGTAACATGATTCAAATTAGTAATTATCCATACAAATTCTGTCTTTCCCTGCAATATTATAACACTAACTTTATAAGAATTGTGTCAGTGTGATTCACCAGTACATCTCTAGTTCCAAAGTGCCTGACACATAGCAGGCATTTCATAAATATTTGTGACATGTATGGACAAATGAATGAATAAAGCCAATTCCTAGGCCTGCCTTATGCATGTTGGAGAGTTATTTCCCTCAGTGGAAAGACAGCCACTCACAAAGACAAAAAAGGAAGTGCAGAAGATTTCATGGGTCTCAAAATTATCTGCCTGCTGGCCTGCCATGGTTACCAAATTCTCTGCACAAATTCATCTGGCACAGTTTACATAACTGCTCCCCAAGTAGTTCCTGCTAAGTAGTTCTTCCTTAAGTGGCATATTTAGGTCATATTAGAAGAGGAAGTAGTTGACAAGGATGAACTGAACATTCTGAGACTATAGAAGCATATGGGATTTAGACTTGGGAATAGCTAGTTCAGTTAAAATAATTCTTTCCAAGTACAATTTACAAAATGTAATTTTTATGTCTGACTCTCCTCGAAAATCTTTCACCTTTTTGTGACTTTTCCATAATTACTTTCTGAAATGAATGTTTCCTTTTCCAAAAGCTGTGGGTTTCTGAAAATTCAAGGATCCCTTCTTCAGTCCCACAGTTGATAAACTAAGGTAAGACCCAATTTATACCGAAGTCTTCCCTCAATGGGTGGGTATGTAGGTGTTTACAAACACCTGAAGTATTAAAATATGAGTGGATGAGGAGAGGTTCCCAAGCATGAAAGCTCCTCAAAGCTATATTCCCGATGTGTTTTGATGTGTATTTCCAAGTCTTTCTCTAGAGATTCTGAGTGAGTGGCCCAGAGTAGAGCCATGAAGTTGACAGATGACACCAATGATCAGACATGTGGGGTCCCACTACATCTCTTCCAGCTTTGATGTTCCAAGTGTCTCAGTCTTTTCATCAGCAAAGGAGCACTTGTCCTGCTCTGGAAGGGGACTGTCAAAGGCAAGAGTTCTTCCCTCCAGGGCTCTGTTTGGTTCTCATCAAAGTACTGTTCACTGACTGCTTTCTACATAGTCCAGCTCTCAGCACATGCTCAGCTGAGATAATGGCTTTCAAACACCACCTGAATTCTTGCAAGAACCCTTCCAGGTAGCTATATTAACTTCCTCCCACAAATGATGCAACCAAGGCTTACAGAGGTTGAGAAGCTTACCAAAAGTCCTCTACTTTGGGAGCAGTGGAAGCAAATTTTGAACTCACAGTTGTCTGATTCCAAAACCATTAGTTTAACCACTGTGTTGACCCATCTGCTATGACAAAGGACACAGGACTCCCATTTAGACAGAGGCACTAGGGACAGGGACAAGATTCAAATCCCAACAACTCCTCTCAATGAGAAAGCATCACAGAGTGAACAAAGATAGGCAGAAGGGCAAGCACACCCATTTCTTTTCCAAAAAAATCCTGCTGGTGGCATTATTTACAATGGCTAAAAGGTGGAAACAACCCAAATGTCCATCAACAGATGAATAGATTAAACAAAGACACACACACACACACACACACACACACACACACAGAGGAGTATTATTCAGCCATCAAAAAGGAAATCCTGACATTTGCAACAACATGGACGAACCCCCAGAGGGCATTATGCTAAGTGAAATAAGTCAGACAAAGACAAATTCTGTATGATCTCATTTATATGTGTAATTAAACAATAAAACAAAGAACTTGCAGAAACAGAGTATAGATTCATGGTTGCCACAGGCAGGGTGTAAAGTGTTGGCAAAATGGGTAGAGAGGGTCAAATGGTAAAAACCTGCAGTAATAAGATAAATAAGTCCTTGGGATGTTATGCACCCCATGGTGGTTATAGCTAATAATACTGCATTGTGTATTTGAAAATTGCTAAGGGAGTTGATTTTAAAAGTTGTCATCACAAGAAAAAAAATGTAGCTATGTGCAGTAATGCATGTCAACCAAACTTATTGTGGTAATCATTCACAGTGTACACATATGTCAAATCATTGTGTTGTATATTGAAAACTAATACAATCTAATATGTTAATTATATGTCAATTTTTTAAATGTGGCATACACACAGTGGAATATTATTCAGCCTTAAAAAAGGATGTAGTTCTGATACAGGCTATGACATGGGTAAATTTTTAAAACATTATGCTAAGTGAAATAAGCCAGACGCAAAAGGACGAACATTGCAATGCGGTCACATGAAGTACCGAGGCCAATTCATACAGAGCCAGAGAGAGGGACATGGGTTCCCAGGGGGTGAAAGAAGGAGCAATGGGGAGTTACAGTTTAATGGACACAGAGCTTCTGTTTGGGATCATGAAAAATTTCTGGAAATGTACTGAATACACTGAATTTTACACTTAAATTGGGTTAAAATAGTAAAAAAAAAAAAGAAAAACAGCAACAAAGAAAAACCACAATCACAACCATACTAGATTGATCCCAGCCATACGAGAATGGTTTAATATTAGAAAAAAATCCACAAATGTAACTCACTTCAACAGACTAAAAGAGATAAAACATTTTTAAAGTCCTACTACTGTCCCTGAGCCAAAAGTCATTTCCTATGCTAATGATTCTCAGTCAAGTCTGCTTGAGAATTTTAACCAGGCCATAAAATGACATGTCAACGGGATACCGTTATAAACCCAACACCAGATGAGGGTCATTTGTAGAATTTCCTGTTCTTTTACTTTACATTTTTCTTCCATTTGTCCAGAGAAATCAATTTGGTAAACATATGGACTGTCTTTTAAAATGTGATTTATGGAGCTATTTAAGCACTCATCATTGGAGGTTCTTGTATTTCTCCCAGCACTTTCTTTTCCACTATTCCCCAAGACTTCAAATCACAAATGCTTCAGCCAAGTCAACTTTCTAATGTACGATGGATTTCAATTTTTTTACCTTTGCAAATAGTATGGCATCCCATGTCACCTGTAAAGAGACTTTAATAAGACAGTTCTCTATAGCTTCCAAAGAGGACAGATGAAGGAGTAATAGACTCACAACCTGTAGGAGTTTGCCGAGGACTATTCACCAAATTCTAGAAAGCCAAGTTCTAGGAAACTCCTGCTCTTAAGTGTCAAAGAGATAGGTAAAGAACAAACAAGAATAAAATCGTTTACTCAACATGCAGTGGTATAATGAATTTACAGACATTATTCAGACTATGTGAGTAAATACTGCCAAGGCTTTGGGTGTTTGTGGATGACATGTGCATTCTGGATCCTCAAATAAATACCTGATAATTGCTCTTTGTGTAACATTTACATTTAAGTAACTTCGAATGAATAATGCTTTGAGGAACTGAGGTATTTATGAGACAGTCCCCTCTTCCAAGGAACTACAATATTAAGAGAAGATAGATTAATTCATGGATCAGACAGCAATAATGGGGCACCAACAGAAAGGACTCTATGGGTCACCTCCACCAACTGCGAAAAATCTGTAAATCTGACCACAGTGCAGGCATACTTTTTTCACTACACTTTGCTATACTGCACTTGGCAGATAATGCATTTTTTACAAGTTGAAGGTTTGTGGCAACCCCATGTTTTGCAAGTCTATCTCTGCCATTTTTTTCCAACAACAATTGCTCACTTTGTGTCTCTCTATCACATTTTGGTAGCCCTTGTGACATTTCCAACTTTTTCCTTATTAGTATATTTGTTATGGTGATCTCTGATCGGCGATTGTGACTCACTGAAAGAGACTCCTCAGATGGCAATAAGCACTCTTTAGCAATAAAATATTTTTAGATTAAGATACATACAATGTTTTTTTAGACATAATGTTATTTCACACTTAATAGACTGTAGTGTAGTGTAAATACAACTTTTATATGCACTAGGCAACCAAAAATATTCATTTGACTCACTTCATTGCAATATTTGCTTTATTGTGGTGGTCTGGAAACTAACCCAAAATATCTCTGAGGCATACCTCTATTTCCAGGTCTCAGTACCCTTGCCAAAGAGAGAATCCTGCCCTATTCCCCTGCTCACTATGCTCTGCTCCCACTGGCCTCCTCTCTGATTCTAACAGACCAAGCTCCTTCTGCCCTGCACAGGCTGTTTCCTCTGCTCAGAATGATCCCCCTCGAGAACTCTGCATGTTCGCATCATCTGTCTTTCAAATGTCTGCTTAAATGGCTCTTCTTCTGGCTGTCTTCACTGACTCCACACTACTAGGTCCCTCTCTTACATCCCTCTGAGGGGACTGCCCTGGACCTGACTCTTAGTGGTCCTCATCATAATGGGCTTCAGAAGCTTTCTTAATTAGATCATGTGTATCTCCCTCACTAAACTCTAAGGTCCATGACAGCAGAAATCACTGTGTATTTATCAAGACAGACTATAAATTTTGCACAGCCAAGTGCAAAATGAAAGTGTGAGGCCTCTAGTTCAACAGATTGTAATAATTTCAAGACAGTGACAATAGAATATTAAACCAAGCATGGAACCCTCCTGAGCATGTGGTCTTGGACAATTCCATGGCCATGCTCAGGGAGGTGGCTGTGATCTTTCTTGTTCACCACTGAATCCCCAGCTCCTGCACAAGGTTTGGTAAACAGTGGATGCCCAATAACTCTGTGTTTATTTATAAGTATAGAGTATTCAGGATTCTCTGACATTCTTCTGTTCCTTTGCTTCGAGCATCTCCCATCACTTCAAGTCAAGAAACATGATTCTTGCTATGGCCAATCCTTTGCAACAAGCTTGACAGAACTTCTTTAAAGGTTAGACATTTCTCCAGCAGCCTCACCCAGAGCCCCTAAGATTGATATTTCTCAGAAGTTGCCGCTGAGAAATGTATTTTTATGTTTCCTTAAAGGAGACTCCAGTGTATCCTTCAGTGAACTGTTCTTCAAGAGGAGGGGAAAATCAATGCTTTCAGATAGCATTACCTTGCCCTGAATAATCCTGAAGCTGCCCATGACTTACTGGAGAGGGTGTAATTGAAGTGAGGATAAACTGCACACCATTTCAAAGTCTACTAAATTGAAACCGTTCTTTTTGTTGACACATGCTTGGGAAGCTGTAGATAATGTGATTTAAAATAAATACACTGGCCCAGTATACTTATATAATTGAAATAAATATGAAATAACCCATGGAGTCCACAGGCAGTTGGGTAAATTAACCCCTTCCGTACCAGGTGACAGGGCATCTGCACAAGGGAGGAGGCTATGGCATTGAGTAAATCTGGGGAAGGAGAAGGCACACAGCCTCAAACGAGAGGGACACTTTCAAATTTTGAGTTTTTAGAGAGTTGGCCGGAGTCAGTGTGAAAAAATCCTGCCAGATGATGAATCCTCTCTTGATTCTCCCACTATGCAATTGCGTAGAGTCAATATTAGGGGCTTCTGATGCCCCAGGGCAACAGCTGCAGTGGATTTTAAAAAGAGAGAGAGAGAGCAAAGAATCAGTTTTCCTTCCTTTGATGGTTGCCAGGGAACAATAAAGAGCAAATACCAAAAGCTACATTAAAATGGTTTCATCAGAGCCCTTTTGAGAATCTTTGAATGTGTAATTTCTTATTCAGGATGTACCTAAGCCCTGAGAGAATCTCTATCAGTTAGGTTTCCATCAGAGAAGCAGAGCCACCATGAGTGACAGGACACTCAGAGGATTTAGGTCACTGGTAATCACAGTGGTCTGTGAAGGGCCATTGCTTTGTGTCTGGTCCTGAATTCAGTGGGCTTGACCATTGCAAAAAGGAGAGAAACATGATATGAAGGGGATAAGGCCGTAATTGAGCCAGAAGAGCATTCTACAGTCCTGAGGAGGAACCAGATGGGTGTCTGGTCCTCACAGGAACCCATACTGGTCTCTCACCACCTCCAAGCCTACAGCCTTGTCGGTACAGGGGACCTGCTGGGGAGCCACACACGAGCATGATCCAGGATTCAGAAGAGCTGAGGGAGGGGCAAGAAGAACCACGGGCCCCACCGTGGTCCATGCCAGGAATGTGACCGGCGGACTCCTGACATCCGGTGTGAGCTGCAACAGCGCCTGACCCCACACCACCTCCCTTTGAAACAGCATGGCCACTTCACTGCTATCTTCCAAATCTCACGCAGCTTTCTCTCCTGGCCAAGCCTCACCCAGGACTGTGCAAAGAAAGGAGTTCTGGGAAATGTAACTCCAGCTTAGCTACATGTAATACAAATTCCCAGGAGATAATAAACAGCAGAACACCAAAACCATGTTTCATGAGAACTCTTTTGAATAATCTTTGAATGTGTGACTTTTCAGTTAAGATGTACCCTAACACCTAACAGAGTGTGACTGTAATTGGACACAGCTCTAGATTTAGGTAGAGTTGGGGTGTGCACACAGCAGTGGACTTAACAGAGGACTATTTGCCCCCAAAGGAGCATTTAGCAATTCTGAAGATATTTTTGGATGTCACAACTGGGAGTGTGCTACAGTTACCTGGTTTATAGAGACCAGAGAGGTTGCTACACATTCCACAATGCTCAGGACAGCCACCCATAACAAAGAAATATGCAGACCAAAATTTCAATAGGTCTCAGAAGCCAAGATGTATAGAGGAGGGGACACAGTCATTACGTGTTCAAAGATCATTATAATGCATCCGTTAAAAACTCCCATAGTAATTAGAAGTAAGAGAATCTTTCTTACTGTGAAAAGAATGAAGTAGATCAGTATGTATTGGTATGGTTATGCATAGCTGAAAAAAGGCAAATCACACAACAAATAGCATGTCTGGTATAATGCCTTCTTTGGTAATGGGCAACAATTGTAATGTTATCTTATTTGGGTTCCCCCAGAAACAAACCCTGAGAAAAGGATTCAAGTCCAAGTTGTTTACTTGGGAGATGATCTCAAGAAACACAAGGAGGTGAATGGGAAGTAAGACAGGGGAGGGGAGGCAGCCAATATAGGATGTGCTCCGGAGTCGGTTACCACTGCGGGCAAACGGAGTTCAATCTTGTTAGAGGCTCTGAAAGGCCGAGCAGGACACACACCTCAGAGTTCTCCCACCTGAATGGTAAGGGAGCCGGGTATTTATCCACCGATTGCCATCAACCATTGGTTGAGGGTTACTACTGGGTGGGGTGTGGCATCAATGCCCTGGCACTTTGCCACTTGGGCTTCAGGGGCCAATGAATGTCTAAAGTCAGAGCAAGTTCTCAGGCAAAGAATCCAAGTGCTGGCAGTTGGAAGTCAGGCAGGCATGAACCGAAGAGTAGCATCTACTACAGCTATAAACCAAAAGTATCTTAATAACCAATATCTTTATTATATAAGAGACTGTACGACAAAGTCCTCAGACTGTTATTTCCCCTTTTCACTTGGGATGCTGGAGGAAACTTGGCTGCAGGCACTTGGGTGTCAGCTGGGAACTCTGGAAGACATGCACATGGAAGCATAACATTTGCCAAAAAAATCACTTTGGATCTACAAAGGAAGAAAGTATTTGTCCAGGAGAAAATAACCTTGAGGATCTTTTTGTTGGTTGCAATTTTTAACTCTTAGGATATGTAACATGAAGTAATACCAATTTACCCAAAAGTTGATCTCCCTGTCAGAGGTGCCGCCCTTGCTGAGTTTCCATTCTAGGTGTGTGTGTGGGCACGGGGGTCAAGACAGTGGGAGGGGAGAGACCATAAACTCGATAGTAGTATTAAAGTAAAAAGAAATTAAATAGAGCTAAGCAGTAGAGAATGTGTGGGGCTGGGGAGGCCCCTCAAGTTGGGACGGACAGGAAAGAAGGTGGTATTTGAGCTGTGGTCTGGATCATGGAAAGCCTACCAGGTTCTCCAGGAAACAGAGGTCCCAGCAGAGGGGAAAGTAAACTCAGACCCACAGTCAGGAAACCAGCTGGACTCATTGGAGGTGTGGCTGCATCTTAGGTACCGAGGGAGAGTGAGGTAAAAGATGCAGCGGGAGAAGTAGGTGGGCGCCAGATGGCAGAGACCTCACCGCATGGTTCTCCATCCCACAGGGCTTAGCCTTTTACTAATTGCTGTGGGCTGACAGGAGGATTTTCAAGTAGGAGATTGACTCAAATGAACTTACATTTTTAAGAACTGCTCCTAGAGACCCTGTAGAGAATGGGCACAGGGCAGGAGTTGAAGGAAGCAAGAATGGAAGCAGGAAGACCAGTTACAGATGGGAAAATGGTGACCGAGGAGAGGAAGGGAACTTGTTCAGGGCAAGCAGCAGGAAAGCAGCAGCTCTGAACGGGCCCACTTCCCTTCCTTCAGACGAAAGCTTCTTGCTCCAGCTGGAGAGAGGGTACCAAGCAGGGGCCCTCTTCCATGGCAAACAACCAGCCCTTCCCCAGTGCCACACAGCCTCTGGGCTGCCAACAATCGTTCATTGTTGGATTTTAAAATGTTTTGCAAAATGCATCAGAAAACAAAGAGTCATTTTATTCAAAGCAGCATTTACAGTCATTTTACAGCTGGTGACTGCTAATTGTCATCTGTTAGGCTGGGCATCAGAATATGGCATCAGAAAGTCTGTCCATCTGTCCTGGGCTCCATGAGGCTTCCTTATGCTTCCCATCCACAACCTGCCTTCTTACCAGACTCTGCAGAGCCAGCCAACCATGTCTCTTGGTACCTAAGCCAGCCCTTTCTGGGAGGGGAGAACAAATTCTTATTCATGAGGTTTCATTGACTGGAGAGGTATAAACAGCCACATGAATTCAAAATAAGAGTTTGAAGGTGTGGGTGCCAGTATGAGTCGGTAGCTCCCTGGTTGTGACAGCCCTACACCTCAAATCTTCTTTATACAGAGCTTGTTAGAAAGAAATAATTACACAAATGAAGAAAGAAATAGATACACAACACTTACCTCCCTGAACCTCATCTTCACCTGTAAAATAAGAATTCTGAACATACATGGGGAAAGATCAAGAAAGATAATACCTCAAGGTGTTCACAGCTTCTGAGTGATAAGATTTTTTTTCCTTCTTTTTGTTTATCTGTGTTTGGTAATGTTTTTATAGGAAACATGCATCATTTTTTCAATAAGAAATAAAAACAATCAAAGCTACTTTGAAATAAAGATAATAAGTACTGTCTTGCCTACCTCAAAGAGCTGTAGAAAGAGAAAATAAAAAGGCATCTGCGAACATGCTCCCTGAGCAGTGAAGCCCAGACAAATCTGGAGAATGATCATCTCGTCGACCAGCATTAATGTCTTAGCTGCTACACGTAGAGCTTCATCACACAATATTGCTTGTTTCTCTTCCCATCTCATCTCCTTTTCCTCCCTTTCTTTCCATTCCTCCTCCCTTTCTTCCTGGCAAGGATTTGGCCAAAGAAACCAGAGTGTCCAAAGGCATTGCTTGGCGCTGTTGGGATTCAGAACAGAGGGGGCTCCCAGTTAAAATCTTAAATAATGGCTGAGGTCTTTGGCTCCACCCTAACCCCTGCCCACACTCCTCATCTCTGAAAATCTAGCATCAGGATATTCATGAACACACTTAGAATCTACTCCTGTTTCTTAAAACCAAGAAAGTTTTATCCCAAATATGCTTTTACACCACCCTCTCACATCCTTCTTTCATTCATGGACTCATTTGGTATTTTCTCCGGCTGTTCTCCATGCAGAGCATGGTTCTGGGTGCTAGGAATCCTTAGGTGACAGGGTGGGTGTGTCTCCTGTTCTCGCGAGGCTGACGTTCTGGTAGGGGGAGAACAACAGTAATCAATCACATGATCACTTAAGTTATTAAATGGTAGAAAAATTAAGTATAGGGTGCTGCACAAGTATTTGTTACAGAATCGTGACGCACTCGGGGAGTCTATGAAAAGAGTGATGAGTGAGCTGAGAAATGAAGGGTGAATACGTATTAACAAGTCAGGGGAAAGGGTGGGAGAGTGCTCCAAGCAGAGAAAACAGCCCATGATGCATTTTTAAAAATGCAGCTTGTATAACAAATCAAGAAAATGCCAGGGTGATTGCAAGGCCAGGCAAACATTAATGGTGTCACAACCACGGAAATGGGAATGGATGTCCAACCCAAGAGAGCAAGGTGAATATGGGCAAACCAGTGAGAGGCTACTGCAGAAGTCTAGGCAAGCACTGATGCCGTCTTGGATGAGGACGGTGGTAGGATGATAGAAAGAAATAGATAAATGTAAGGCATAACTAGGAAGTAGAAGCCAAAGAATTTAATACATATGTACTGTATACTGAGTATCTGGCTTGTAACAGAAGTAACTTTTAAATTATAAAACCCCAAATGAAGATCACATTTAGTTGAATTTGCAGTTTCAGATATGGTGAAGTGACTGATATCAGACTAACCCTCTGTATATAACAAATATAAACTTTGAAAAAAATACCCACCAAAACATTATTTGCATGAGATGATATTCATTATATTTATTGAGGAAAATGTAATTACAGAACAATATGGATAGTGTATGAAGATTCAGGTGAGTGTGGGGTGGAGGGGAGGAGAGAGTAGGAATGCATGAATACCAGCAAGCAAAAGAGAATATGGGATTTTCCTCTGTACTTTTCACTCAATTTGCCTGCAAACCTAAAACTGCTCAAAGAAAATAATAGAAACTATTATTCTTAAAAATTAGCCTCATCATTGTCTAACTCCATACACAAAAGTAAATTCGAAATGGATCAAAGACCTGAATGTAAGTCATGAAACCATAAAACTCTTAGAAAAAAACATAGGCAAAAATCTCTTGGACATAAACATGAACAACTTCTTCATGAACATATCTCCCTGGGCAAGGGAAACAAAAGCAGAAATGAACAAATGGGACTCTATCAAGCTGAAAAGCTTCTGTACAGCAAAGGACACCACCAATAGAACAAAAAGGCATCCTATAGTATGGGAGATTATATTCATAAATGACAGATCCAATAAAGGGTTGACATCCAAAATATATAAAGAACTCATGCATCTGAACAAACAAAAAGCAAATAATCCAATTTAAAAATGGGCAGAGGAGCTGAATAGACAGTTCTCCAAAGAAGAAATTCAGATGGCCAACAGATACATGAAAAGATGCTCCACATCGCTAGTCATCAGAGAAATGCAAATTAAAACCACGATGAGATATCACCTCACACCAGTAAGGATGGCCACCATCCAAAAGACAAACAACAGCAAATGTTGATGAGGTTGTGGAGAAAGGGGAACCCTCCTACACTACTGGTGGGAATGTAAGTTATTTCAACCATTGTGGAAAGCAGTATGGAGGTTCCTCAAAATACTAAAAATAGAAATACCATTTGACCCAGGAATTCTACTCCTAGGAATTTACCCTAAGAATGCAGCAGCCCAATTTGAAAAAGACATATGCACCCCTATGTTTATCACAGCACTATTTACAATAACCAAGAATTGGAAGCAACCTAAGTGTCCATCAATAGATGAATGGATAAAGAAGATGTAGTACATATACACAATGGAATATTATTCAGCCATAAGAAGAAAACAAATCCTACTATTTGCAACAACATGGATGGAGCTAGAGGGTATTATGCTCAGTGAAATAAGCCAGGCAGAGAAAGACAAGTACCAAATGATTTCACTCATCTGTGGAGTATAAGAACAAAGGAAAAACTGAAGGAACAAAACAGCAGCAGAATCACAGAACCCAAGAATGGACTTACAGTTACCAAAGGAAAGGGACTGGGGAGAGTGGATGGGAAGGGAGGAATAAGGGGCATTATGATTAGCACACATAATGTAGGGGGTGGCACGGAGAAGGCAGTACAGCACAGAGAAGATAAGTAGTGACTTTACAACATCTTACTATGCTGATGAACAGTGACTATAATGGGATATGTGGTGGGGACTTGATAATGGGGAGAATCTAGTAACCACAATGTTGCTTATGTAATTGTATATTTATTAATGATACCAAAATAAAAATAATAAGTCTCCTTGAACAATCCAAAAAAGAAATTAAGAAAACATTTCCATTTATAACAGCATTCAAAAAATTAAATACTTAGGAATAAACTTAACCAAAGAGGAAAAAGATATGTACACTGAAAACAGCAAAACACTGATGAAAGAAATTAAAGAAGACACAAATAAATGGAAGGATATCCTGTGTTCATGGGTTAGAAAACTTAAGATGTCAATTCTATCCAATGCAATGTGCAGATTCAATGCAATCTCTATCAAAATCCCAAAGCTGTCTTTTGCAGAAACAGAAAAATACATCCTAAGATTCATATGGAATCTAGAGAGACCTGAATAGCCAAAACAATCTTGAAAAAGAACAAAGGTGGAGGTCTCACACTTCCTGATTTCAAAACGTATACACAGCTATAGTAATCAAAACAGTGTATGTGTGTGTTACTAACATACAGAGAGATATATAGACCAATGATAGAGAATAGAAAGCCCAGAAATAAATTCTCACATATATGTTCAAATGACTTTAGATAAGGGTTCCAAGACCATTAAATGGGGGAAAAGACAGTCTTTTCAACAGACAGTGTTGGGAAATCTGTATATCCACATGCAAAATATTGATGTTGGATGCTTACCTTATACCATACACAGGAATTACCTAAAATGGATCAAAGACCTACATGTTAATAACTAAAACTATAAAACCCTTAGAAGAAAACATAGAGAAAAAGCTTCATGACACTGGATTTAGAAAGGAATTCCTGAATATGACATCAAAAGCACAGGAGAAAAAAATAATAAAATAGACAAATTGGACTACAAAGAGTTTAAATTTCTGTGCACCAAAGGACATAATCAACAGAGTGAAAATGCAACTTACAGAATGAGGGAAAATATTTGCAAGTAATGTATCTGGTAAGGGGTTTAATTCAAAATATATAAAGAATTCCTACAACTCAACAACTAAAAATCAAGTAACTCAATTTAAAAAATGGACGAAGGACTTGAACAGACATTTCTCCAAAGATGGTATACAAATGATGAGCAAGCATCTGAAAAGATGCTCAACATTGCTAATCATTAGGGAAAAGCAAATCAAAGCCACAATAAGATATTACCTTATACCCATTAGGATGCCTACTATCAGAAAAACAAAGACAAAAGTTGGCAAGTAGAAAATTTGGAATTATCATGGACTGTTGATTGGAATGTAAAATAATACAGCTGCTATGGAAAACAGTACCGTGTTTCCTCAAGAATTTAAAAAAAGAATTACTCTATGTCCCAGCAATTTCACTTCTGGGTATATACCCAAAAGAATTGAAAGCAGGGTCTTGAAGATATAGATGTAAATAGATATATAGATATACAGATAAAATGGATAAAGATATATATATGTGTGTGTGTGTGTGTGTGTGTGTGTGTATATACATATACACATACTGCCTTAAGAAAGAAATTCTGATATATGCTACAACGCATCATGAACCTTGAGGACATTATGCTAAATGAAAGAAGCCAGTCACAGCAAGATAAATATTGTACTCCACTTACATAAGGCACCTAGAGAAGTCAAATTCATAGGGACAGAAAGACTGGTGGTTGCCAGGGGCTAGAGGAAGGGTGAAATGGGAGTTACTGTTTAATGCATATATAATAGTTTTGTAAGATGAAAAAGTTCTGCACAACATGAATATACTTAACACTACTGAATGTGGACTCAGAAATGATTAAGAGAGTAAATTTTATGAATGCATTTTTTACCACAACAATGAGATTAAAAAATTAAGTAAATCTCTAGATTCAAGTTTTCCAAGTAATTCTCTCTGTTTCTAGGTCCAGTGAAATATGGTTTGGGCCATCAACACCATCATCATTGGTTGAATACTTTCTATGTATTCATGGTCTTATTTAACCATTAAAATTGCTCCATGAGGTTTTTTTTTTAATAGGAAATTGAAATTCAAAAGAGTTACGTTACTTGCCCACGATCAATATTTTGCAGAGTTTAGACCTGGATCCAAGTCTGTCTTATGCTTTCAACTGAATGTATTCAACCAATACTCTTCCTATTTGACCATTTCTCTTTATTCTGCCTCCCAGAAACTGGGATTTAGAAGTGGACAGGGGACTGGGAAAGGCAAGCAGGAAATATCCAGTTGTTTTTGTTTTTCAGGGTCTTTTTTCAATAGCCCTACTGCCCCGTAACCCTGCTTATCCATAGGAGGCTTCAGGTGAATTAAATCAGACACATGTGGCGGCCCTAGAGAACTAGATGAAGGTTTTATTGTATTAGTCTTTTTTCCTGTCATCTTGAATTAGTGTCATATTAGCTTAATGCAATACTAACATGATACAGAAATGTTAGCATATTACAGACTACTCAGTGTGTCAAGTAAGAACTTTATCATATTACTTTGCCATTGATACTTCAATGAAAGGGGGGAATCTGGGGGTGCCCATAGAACAGAGCCAGTTAAGGCCAAATCCAAGTAAAACCCCCCAATTGGACCTTGGATGAGAGAATGTGTTAGGAATATCTGATTCCAAAACCCTTTAATCCCATAGATATTAAGGGAAAAGCTAACATCAGTGCCTTCTGATATTGTAACAAACAGGATGAATCCCTTGTAAATTGATATTTTCAACTTGGTGCCCTTTTCCCCTAATTACTGATAAATACCAGGCTTGAAGGGAACTGATGGGCAAGGGAATCTAGAGAAATTGAACCTTCAGTTCTTATACAAAGTCTAAACCTCTGCTAGGTAAACGATGCCTCGTTAAGTGGCCAGGGTTCTTACCTTGGATACGTAGAACCGTAAGTGGTCCACCATTGACTTTCAGAGTGTAATTAAATGCCTTGAACTGTACATAAAATTGTGTGTGTGCAAATGGATTTTTTTTCTTGGAAAAGGTCTGCAGATTCTTAAAGGTGAACCCCAAAAGTTGGGCACCTCTACATTAAAGAAAGATCTGGAAACATCAAGGTGGAGAGGAGAAACAAGGAATAGCCGGAAGGCCTGGGGTCCGGTCCAACCCTGTCCTTGACTTGCTGGATGACATTAAATCATATCTGCCTCCATTACTTCATCCAAGTAATGGGGATAATCATATCTGTGCCACGTACTTCACAAGGTTTTAGTGAAGATTAATGAGGTGACGTATTGGAAGGAACTTCAAAAAGGATAAATCTCTCTTTTTCTCAAAAAGTAAGATATTAATACCTCCTTTAAAAAATTATCAGCTTTCAATGGGGAGAAGTTCACATAAACACCTGCACATGCCACCATGATCAGGACTCCTGCCTACATTCATTACCTGTTTCCCTGGCAACAGCAACCAGCTATATTTCTATAAGGACATTCTCGTTTCTGTCATGCTAACACATCTTTGGGTTCTTCCACCTATGGGTACATAGAGACATCACTGAATGAGCTCCTGATGGAATCATCTAATCTGTGATTACCCCCCACCAAAAAAAAAAAAAAAAACTGTCAGCAACTTTGGCCAAGAGAGATCAAGCCAATTTCTCAATTTCTCAAAGTGAGTCCAAGTCTCCATGTCCAAACGGTGGGAAGGATGTTGAAGTCAAAGCAGCACAGCCCTACTATAAATGTGCAGTTCCCTTTAATTAAAAATCTATTAGCAGATTTCCTGATAGACCCATGGTATTTACAAATATAAACTAATAGCTATTTATTAGAATGTTTATTCTAAGGCCTTAAAATGAGTCTTTCCTCATAGTGTGATAATTGTTCAGATGGCTTCCTGCTGATTTAATTGCTTCAGTTAACAAGTATTCTCAGAGACAAGGTTCCCTTAGTTTTGGATTTTCTGTGTTGCTATCACTGAGGCCTTATTTTTTTGCAGCTTAAGGACCAAGCTTGTTTCTGTGGAACCCACCACCAAATACCAGTGTTGAAAGGAATGAAGTCAGTGTGAAAAGGAAGGAAAAATATCAAGCCTGTGCATGTGTTTCCCAGGCCCTCCTTCACGAAGAGGTTACTAGTCGCAGGTCACTCGGCTGGGTCTCCTTTGGTTCAGAAGGTGGGGCTGCTTGTGTGAAACCACCCATATTCTCACCTCTTGCCATCTTGTCACTAAAGGGTAAGACGAAGCAGAGCCCCAGGCTTACCATCTGATGACGTGGGTGTGGTGGTTTTAAAATATGGCCACAAATTCTTCAACACAGCTCCCTCCAAAAGGTGGCCTCTACTTACCCTCCCTTTGAGTGTGTGTGGGGCTTAGTGGCTCTTTTTGAAGAAATAGAATATGACAAAAGTGACAGTGGGTGATTTGATCATACAAGGCCTCCCTGGTTCCCCTGTTCTCTCTTAAATTGCTTGTTCTGACTGAGGTCAGCTCCGGTGCCATGAGCAACTCTGTGGAGAGGCTGATGTGGCAAAGGAACTGAGGCTACGCACCAACAGCATGTAGTGAGCCACCCCAGAAGCACATCCTCCAGCCCCAGCCAAGCCTCAGACGACTGAGCCTGGCCAACAGCTCGACTGCAACCCCATGAGAAACCCTGAGTCAGAACTACCCATTCGTTCATCAGCAAACATTACTAAGCTCCAGCCATGTGCTGGGTGATGTTCCTCATCCTCGGAACACAGGAGGGCAGGTCAGAGGATGCATCTACTTTCATGGCAGTAACACTCTAAAAGGATAAACTAATACACAGAAAAAATAAATGGGATCATTTCAGAGGGTGATAAGCATTGTAAAAGAAACAGGAAACTGGTTTCCCCCACTATTCAAAAGTTCACTTTATGCCACTTCACTTTTTGTTTTTTTATGAAGGAATCATTGATATACACTCTTATGAAGGTTTCACATGAACAACATTGTGGTTACAACATTCACCCATGTTATCAAGTTCCCCCACACCCCATTGCAGTCACTGTCCATCAGCGTAGTAAGATGCTATAGAGTCACTACTTGTCTTCTCCATTTTGCCACTTCGCTTTTATGAACAACCTACATTAGTACATGTTTTTACTAACGGAGAGAAATCCAGAAAGGATTTTTGCTTTTACAAAATGGCAATTGCTTGTCCACTTTATGCCATTTCCACTTATGAAAGGTTTTGTAGGAGCACTGCCGCGGATAGCGGGAGAAACCTCTAATAGGATGGAACATGCCAGTTAGGACTGGTCTATGTAGGGAGGCCAGCAGAAGCATCTCTGAAGGATGAACGTGAAACTGCACTTTGAAGAGATAAAAGTCCTGGAAAAGAGTGTTCTGCTTGGGGAACGGCAAGGGCAAAATCACTGAGACAGGAAGAGTTTGGCAGCTCGGGAATAAGAATTATCTCACTCTGGTGAGCACAGAGACAGTGCTGTATAAAAAGGTCCAGAAAGATGTTAGATGAGACCAGAGTGTGCAAAGCCTTACAATCCAACTGATGGAGTGGCTCTAATTCCAAGGGAAGTGGGGAGTCAATGGAGGGATTTCAGCTGGGAAGTGACACTCTGATGTGCATCATTAAAAGATCACTCTGGCTGCTGTGTAGAAGAATGTCATAAAGGAGGCGAGAGTGGAAGCCCTAAAACCCGTTAGCCCCAGTGGTTCACTCGGGAAGTCAAAGGCCACAGCTAGCCTGCGGTGGAAGTAGGAAAGATGAAAAGAAGAGACTGATTTGAGCTAAGTTTTAATGTAGAATGGATATGAATGCTGAGAAACTGGACTTTGGGGGTGAAAGAATAAAAGGAATCAAAGAGGGCTCTGATCCTGGCTTTAGCAACTGGAAGGAGAGTGGAGCTGGCGACCGAGATGTTGAAAATTCAGGTGGAAACAGGGTTGAGCCCATCCTATGTGACCCAGGCCTCAGGTGGTTACAGCTATGGGGTCAGTGAGGCTAGGCATACAGATGAAACTTTCCTTTGGACAAAGGAAGTTTGCTTTATAATTTGTAAAAAGTGCATTAACATGTTACTTATTTGAAACCCACAGTTCTATGAGGTATTCTAGATGAACATTTGTATCTCCATTTTACAGATGAAAAAAACTGATGCTCAGTGAAGTTACATGGTTTATATAACACTGCCAGCTAGAAAGAAGCCATACAGGGCTTCTTAAAGTGAGAGTAAATGGCATTTTTGGACAGTTCTTTGTGCTGAACTGTTTCCTGCATGTTCAGCATCCTTGGATCCTACTCACTAAATGCCAGTGGGTGCAGCACAGAGAATATAACCAATAATATTGTGATGTCTTGATATAGTAACAAAGGGTAACTTATTTAATAAATAAGTGGTAAGCATTTAATAGTGTATATAATTGTCAAATCACTATGCTGTACATTTGAAACCAATATAATATTGTATGTTAACTATATTACAATAAAAACTCTTAGATACAAATTAAAAAATTAAATAGATGCCCGTGGGGACTCCTTCTCACCCATCCACCCATGCACTGTGACAACCAGATGCATTTCTAAACTACGACACACATCAGGTTAATTGATGATTAACTGTTAGCTATATACACTCTATACACATGTGAAAAATTTTTTTAAATAACCTTATCCAGCTGCCCCTCCTTGAATTAAGCTGTCAATGGGAGCCCTTCCCCTCTGTCGCGCTTGCTGGGTGCTGAGGATACAGAGATGTCTGAAACTTGTGCCTCACTCCATGATTTCTTAGGTAAGCAGCTCGTGATCCTTGCAATATCTACACAAAAAATTTAGGAAGGTTTTCCAGGCCTGATTCTATGCAAAATCTCCAATATGCAACATGAATTCCTTTCTGCTGGTGATAAGCAACTATCAGGAGTCTGAACATACAAACACACCATGCAAGAGAGGATTCTGGAACCTCAGGCAAAATATTATAATATTTTCATGGGCTGCCCAAATTCCAAGCATTAGATTTGATGAACAGCTTTATTGAATTTTGTGGATAAATATTTAAAGCTTTCAAGGGCTTGTGTAAATCACACCTAGGCAAACGCACTTGCTCACAGCGCCATCTGCTGGTAGCTCCTGGTGTTGTGCGGAGAAATGAACGGGTCGCAAGCAGTCCATCTGAGAGCTCCAGGCGGGTCCTGCAGACGCAGGGCATTGGGGGCCGGCCCCGGACCCCCCACCCGGGACAAACCAGCCCCAACGCGCCAATTCTCAGGAGCCTCAAGCTGTTCGAGAGCATGAATTTTCAAAAGCAACGTAAGATGAAGGAAGCCAAAGGAAGGAGTATATGAAGGAGATGCTAGAGTTTCTTGTTTTCAGAAGAATTTTGGGAACATAGTGCCCTCCAGAGGTCATAGAGCCCTTCCCCAGCTCCCGGGGAAATGGACGTGAGACAGGCAGGACAAGCCGGGGAGTTCCCAGTCCCGGCCGACTACAATCTCCCAGGGTCCTTGTTCCATTCCTTCCCTGACACTTATCACACAGAGGGACATTGCGCGGCTCTTTAAAAATCATTGTGTTGGAAGCATATTTAACGGCATGGGGTGCGCTCATGAAGTCAGATTGTCTAGGAAAATTTTAAGGTAAGGTAATTATTAATAATGATGAAAATCATAGCAACTCACGATTGACGTTCACTACTAAGGTAGTGCAGGTAGAGCACCTAGCCCAGCCTCTATCGCTTAGTAAAAGCTCAGTTCACGTCCCCTAAAATAGGCAGAACACTGACCTCCAAAAGCTCACAGTTTAAAGGAAGAGATAAAAACAAAACAAAGAGAGTAACACGACAAATCAAACAGGAAATGAGCCCCTCAAGCTTCAGTTCTAGGCAGGTTCTTCTGGTTTCAAAAAAGAGATTCAATCGACCTAGCTCAACTGGGGAAAGTTCCCAAAAGTATCACATGAAGCCAAAAGGTAAGAACCATCAGGAACTGAAAATAGGAAGTCAGGAAGAATCAAGGCCCTTGTCCTTCTCAGCACTAATTCTCCCTCTCCTCGCCTCAACCTACTTCCATCCTATATCCTGCTCTCTTACAACGCTGCATCTCTTGCACAGAGCTTGTAACATCCATTCCCAAACTGGTCCTTCCACACCTTTTATCCCCTGTGCACAAAAGCTAACCAGCTATTTGTCTCCTTATGCAGCATTGGAATGGCCGGGCCCATCGTGTCCCCACTAGACCAATCAGATCACTTATCACTGACCAGCCAGTGCATGAATTACAGCATCAGGTACTGCCACCAGGAAAATGACTTGATAGGAGGAATTAGGTCACATGGTACAGCATGCCACTCCAGCGTTCAGCTGGGATTAAAGGTAAGGATATGGGCAGAGAAAGCAATGGTGGCCATTTATAGAACAGCACTCATTTGTTCCCATTCGTTTTGCAAGGTTTCTTTCCTATCCGTCCTCGTAGACCTAGTCTTGCATGCATGTTTGATGCTTGAATAAAAATAAAGGAAAAGTCTTCTTTCACAGTCTTGGTTACCCAGGAAGCATATTCTGAGATGGAGATTAGGGTATAGAAGTCTGATTAGGAAGTACTCTTGGGAACAACACCAGAGAAAAGGGAGGGAGCAGGTTTGGTAGAGAGAGAGGTCGAGCTATGATGAGATCAAAAGTGATTTTGGACCCTTTGGGGAGTCCTAAAGATACATGTGCCCTGCATAGCAGTTCCTAGTTGGAGCAAAAGGGCCCTTTTACCGCCGACTTTGAACAGTCGCACCCCCAGATAAGCTGACCCCTACAATATGCTTTGGTATCACAGGCCCCTAGATCTTCACAGAGTTTTCTCTCTCACCTTCTAGAGTGCATGTGTCATGTCAAGACCCCCAACATGCTAGCCACTCCTTGTTTATCTAGTCTGACAAACATGATGTTATCCATGTAGCAGACCCATGTGATATTCTGTAGAATGTCCAAACAGCACTGAGATATTCACAGTATATTATGATAGAAGGTAGAGAGTTAACATAGCCCTGGAGCAAAACTGTGAATGTGCACCATTGACCATTCCATGTGAATGCAGACTGGTTCTAATATTTTCTGATCAGACATGAAAGGACACATTTGCCAGATCAATGACCATGTACTATGCACCTGTGTGTATTAATCATGTCCTTAATGTTCTGTATGCTTGATGCTTTGACATCGGGGGCCTTGCTGGCCCTGGAAGGACCACCCCTCCCAGGGCTAGGCAATTCTTAGACATAGTAAACAACTTGCCCGCTAACGCACTTTGCAAGAGTAAACCAACCGATTCGGAGCCCATACCCCAGCCGCCTCCCTTATTGAGCCCTCACACTCAGGACCTCTATCGTCTTGCCCTAATCACCCCAAGCCAGATATCAGACAACTAGGGACAGCTCCTGTGCCCCATGGCCCACTGAAGTTATTCAAACTAGGCAATCCTAAGTCTCCTCACCCTGCCACACACATCCCTCCCCGGGAAACCACATGAAGACTGTTGCCCACATTTACCCCCAGGGTCCTCTGCCTCCTGACTGACCCTGGGGCTTCCCCATGTGGTCCCTGACAGTGTGGCATGCCCTTTTCTTGGAAACTGTCAGTGACAAACTGTCTTTTGAATAGTAATTGTCTCTTTACCTGATCTGTTGGCCTCATTGCCCCTCAAATTCTCTGTGAATATGCTATACTTTAGAACACTGTGTCCTTGTTAATCTGCTCCAGAAAAGAGACCACCCTGACAGGGGAGCTGCAATGGAGCTGCTGCTTGGCTGAGGATCCATGGCGCACTGTCATCTTCCGGAATCCATCTGGTTCTTGCAAGGGCCAGACTAATAATAATTAAAGACATTTTTAATTGACTATCTTTGCCAGAGTTGGGAAGTGGGAGACAGTTTCAGAGCCTTCCCTTTGCCCTTCTCCACTATGATAGACCAAGGCTGAACACGTAGATTAAACCAACCTTGAAGTACATCCTTCCCAATTATACCTTTGAAAACCTGGGGCATGACAACAGGGGAGTCCACAGGCCTCATGGATTGAGAGCTGGACTATATAGCCAGGACTTCAAACCTGCTGTCCCATGCCCCACTCTAATGGGCTTGTGATGACACTTGGGCCTTTAGGTGTCAATATGAGTTGGGATCCTGCCTCCAACAGTCCTTGAAACAGCTGGGCATGCCCCTTTGCCCAGTGTATGCACCGTCACTCGAGTGAATGGCTGTACAGCCCTTTGGGGAAGGACTGGAGGAATCATTGCTGTGATTACTTGCTGGAGAGCTGGCCTCTCATGGGGTCTCAGGTTCCAAAGTTGCCTCAGATCTGGCAAAAAAGTAAGCAGTTATGCCCTATTAGTGATAACTCTCAGCCTCCTGATTATCCAGCCTTGATTTCTTTTGATTGTACAGATTCTGTAGTAATTCTTATCGGCTGTTCTTCTGCCCCTGGAGATGCCATTTTCCATTTCCTCCATAACTCTCTGCAGAAAGGGCCTTCTTGGTTGCTCCTCTGACCTTTCAATTCATTACAATAATTCTGTCCACCTGAGGCTTATTGTCACCATCTAGCCTCTGTTTGCCCATAGGGTAGCATCAGCAAGACCAGTTCTGTTATTGGTGTATCCTGCAGTGGGCCCTGGCCTGCCGAGGAGCCACCACCAGGCTTCTAAAAGATACTGGTCTTCTCTCACCAGCGTGCTCCTCATCTCTTTGCTATATGGTGTATCTTCCCAGCCTTTCCATGCATGCAGTCATCTGGTGGGTTTTCCGGCCTTACTCTGGGCCTTTCAATCCTATTTCCACCACCTTTCATGGAAATTCTGGCATTTCCGCTTCACTTATCATGGGCTATTTCTTTTTCTGGGCCTCAAAAAACATCCTAGTAGCAGATCTATATCATCTCCTGTTGGTTTCTCAACAATCCCATCATCTATGTAACTACTTTCTGCATTAAATTTCCCCATTTTGAATACTTAGAGGTGTTTCTGTTTTTCTGGCTAGATCTAAATGATTCTCCAGATTAAAACTCCCTTAGGAAAGGAACCATCTGTTCTCCATCTTTGAGACATCTAACTAAGCACCTGATATTTAATCAGTTCTCAGTAGAAGTTTGATTAACTTACTGGACAACATTTACATAGTGGGGAATTTCTCCAGTTACAAATGTCTGCCATGTGTGCAGAGAAAGGTAAGCTTCTTAACATATTGTGAGGCATCATCCTTTGAAAAAAGAATTATAAATTTTCCTGCCTTCAGTTGAAAAGAATATTTTAAATTCCTTTCAAAGTTAATGAATGGCAAATCCTTCTTCCATTATAGCTGTATTTATATGACTGTTTTATTCATTATCCCTCATTAGTATTTCTTCATAAAGCCAAAACTGAAAATCAATTTCCAAAATCACCCCATAATATAGGCACAATTTCCCCTGCCCTTCTACTCTTGTCCTATTGCATAATGTTGAACTATAGAAAACTTTAGCCATTCCCTATCCCAATCAGTTTATTTTATAAGAAGCAAAAAGAACCATGGAGGATAAATGACTTGTCCAAAGTCACAAACTATCACAAAGCCAGGACTAAAACAGGTTTCCTGCATCCTGGCATGATTTTCTTTCTACCACCCTCCTTCCTGTAATCACTGAATTATAACAGCTCAGTGAAACACCAAAAATGACAATTTCCTTTTCCTCCAAGCCTCTGGAAGTCCAGTCTTTGTCAGTGGGGCTTTGAGAAATAGCTCTTATCTACTCAATATTCATTTACTTAGTGACTTCAGTTACCAGACATTGTGCTAGACACTGAATATTGGGTGGTAAAAAGAAGGCATGGCAAATAGAAAGAAGGATGAGGAGGAGGAGAAAAGAAGAAAGAGAAAAAGAAAAGACATGGTCCCTGCTCTTATGGAGCCTTTGGATTAAGGCTTACATCTATAGAAGCATTTTGGAAAGTGAACCTCATAAAAAGTCATCGTGGGACACAGAAAAGAGGGGTCAATCTAATCCAAGAATCAACAAGCTATGGCCCATGTACCCAAAAACCTTGCAGCCAGTTTTGGATAACCCATGAACTAAGAAGGCTTCTACATTTTTAAAGGGTCATAATACACACACACAGGTGTGACACAGACCCTAAGTAGCCCATAAAGTATGAAATATTTACTCTCTTGCCCTTTAAAGAAAAAGCTTGCTGACCCCTGGTCTAACTTCAAAAAAGCAGTGAACATTTATTGAAATTGCCTTCCCAGCATGCATTTCCCTCCCTCACTCTCAGGCACGTCTTCTGGATGGGGCTGGCCTCACCCCATCTCCGATGTAGGCCATGAATCCATACTCAAATTCTCCTTGCCTGTGGTAATGGTTCAGGAATGGGCACATGACTCAATTCCAAAAGTACTGTGTGTAGGAAGTACTTGTTGTGAAGTAAGCTATCTTGTTCTCTTGAAACTGGAAGGATGTGAGCCTGAAGCCAGTGCGGCCTGTGATACAGAAACAGCCAACCTGAAAAGAGGAAAGGAGACTAGCCCTGGTAACACTGTTGCTTTTTTGCTTATCGAGTTTATGTCACTTACAACCTAAAGAGTCTTTAAAACGTCAGGGAATATTTATTCCCACCATTTATCAAGAGGGAATATTCAGGATGCCTTCCTAAACCATTTGTTATTCTGGGCACTACTGAATACATCACAAACCAATGGAACGACAATTCCCAGGAATTCTTCCTTTTATGTTTACGTTTGTACAACACAGCTCCAAAATCGGCTGCTGCCTCAGAAGCTGCGTCATTAAAAATTGACCAACCCCTGACTCCACTGGGCTTCACCTGGATCATCCCGTGCTTGAGCAACATTAGCAAACTTCTGTAAAATGGGAACAGTTCCGAAGATTTGATTCAGTCTTCTAAGGCTTCTCTCTTGGGGCAGCAGCAGCATTTTAGCATTTTAGCAACAAGCCCTAGCTCCTAACCCATTTTGTTATTTGGTGTTTTTGCTACCAGCAGTTTTTTCTCCTTCACAAGATTTCACCTTTCTTAACTTCACACAATTTCAGAAAGCTAAAGCTGAAAAAGACCTTAGCAACCATTAAGTCCCATTTTCCAAAGTGTGGGACAATAACACTGGTGACCCTCAAGATAATTTGACGCATTGCACTAAGTGGTAACTAATGGCATTAAATATTTCTGAAGCTCAGTGAACAAAGCTATATTCCCCTCTCAATTTTCTTTCCCTCTTCTGATGAGAAAAAAAAGAGGTGTCATAGGCTGGTGTCAATAATCTCTAAGTGGCTCTCTGACTTTTTCCCGGAGAGGTGGCCTCAGACAGCCTTCAGCAGGCCCCCTTATCCGGCTGGAACTTCAGAGCGTCCTTTTAGATTCCATGTAATTGCTTTAACACTTACCTTCTATTTAACAGGAAAATACACTAGTTTCCCATTTACGGTCATGATATGAAGCTCCCTTTTTAAATAAAATATTTGTGTTTTAAATGAGGCTATTTAAAGAATAGATTAACTAAATTGTCTAGATGTTCTGCTAATATGGCAAAAATTGTAATATAAACGATTTGGGTTTTGGAATTACTGATGTAATGCAACTCCTTGCTTGAGTTGAGTTAACCACGCTCCTTGGCATCACTCTGTCATCATAGACCCATACAAACGCTTGTCTCATTTAATTTTATTTCACTATATTTTGCCTTTCATTGTGAACCCCCACTCATTCCCTTCCACCCCATGGGGGCTAATGTGTTTGGATTTGTTTTTATGCCTTGAAAAATAAATAGCATTGCTTTATATAGCAATTCTTTTTGAGTGCTAGATCCGATTTTGTTTCTTAGTTTTTTTACTTAGTGCTGGTCTTATAATTTATTTACTTTCATTGCTTCTAATTTCTGCATGGTATTCTACAGTATGCATCTATCTACCAGGTTTAAGTTTGCAGCTCCTGAAATCATTCAAAATCATTAAGGTTGTTCTAATTTCAAATGGTTGCATAAAAAGATGTCTGTCTAATGCGGTTTTGCTAAACTTACCAAATTAAGACCAGAAGTACCTCCAGGTGAATTTTCTTGTTTGGGGGGAGTTTTGCGGCATGATATTATTGTTTTGCATAACTGACCACATTTGCATATCAACAGACCCCTTTCAGTTGATATCTAACCATAGTTAGCCAAACTGCAATGGTAAGAGGAAACAGTATCCAAGGTCCCCTCACTTCCGACACTAATTACATCTTTGGAGTGTTCCCAAAACACCCCAGTTTCGAGAATGTGCTAGGAGGACTTAGAGAACTCAGTGAAAGCTATTATACTCCCAGTTACGGTTTATTGCAGGGAATATATACAAATTAATAACAGCCCAAGGAATAGATGTGTAAGGAAGAATCTAAGAAGGTCACAAATGTGAAGCTTCTGGTCTCTCATGGAGTGGGATGCGTTACCCCCCCAGTATTGACATGTGACAATACACACTGAGTAATGCCAACCAGGGGGGCTCATCCAAGCTTCCATGTCCAACGTTTTCACTGGGGCTTCATTAATAATGACTGACCAAGCTATTGAACTCAGTCTCCAAGTCAATTGATACAGTATGTCCCAAATCCCCACCATAAATCACGTGGTCTGCCTTTCTGGCATGGCCAGCATCGCCTTTAGACTATCAGCTGTGGCTTAGTCCACCCTAAGATTCTGTGTGGCTAGCCCCTACCCTAGGCAAAGACACCCCAGTCATGTATGACAAAGATTACCTCCCAGAAGCTGAGGGCAAAGCAGATCTCTCTTTGGGCAAGGCCAAATATTTTACTACACAGCACTGACATAGAAATGATGTCTTTAATTCAATCTCTCTGGAGTCAGCTATATCAACCCATTAAATATAGACTGGAACAAATACAAAGGGACCAGTTTCAATAAAGGGGCCATAAAAAAACAGAGTATGCAAAGTAATGTCATCTTACTGTATTCTTTCCACAGGGGATATTGTCTCATGATTCTTAATGTTGTACCTGAATAACTTACTTGAGATCCCAGCTGGTTTTCTAAGGCAATTTCAACAAAATAAAAAGGTTAAGACACACTGAAAGCTCACCCTGCCTCTTCCTATTAAATATAGTTTTCATATCCCCTTTCTTCCCCAGCAATTTATGTTGAGAACTGAAGAGATCTTTACCACAGAATAAGCTGCTTTGTACCCTTGTTTTGTGGCTGACACCTTTCAGAAGAAAAAAAAAAAAAACAATTTAACATGTCTCTTCTGTTTAAGTAGCTTGACGACCAGACTACCCAACCACAAAGAGATCATGGCTGTCATAGAAACAAGCCTTGGGATTTTTCATGGTACTAGTCACATAATATCCCTCAATATAGTGGTCACTCACCTTTTAAATATCTAACTTAAAAATCCTTATTTGTCTGTAGCTATATATTCTCCAGAAACATTATTATAAAATTCTTTGAACAGCAAGCTCTGCTTGTGCATTTAAAATCTGATTTTCATGAGCTTTCAGGAGCAGAGCCTAATATATAAGATACACCTTGCTTATTTGCTTAGCTGACTTTTTTTTCATAAATGGTATAATGGTAACATGTAGCCCGGGCTGTGTTTGAATTATCACAGATTGTGAATTAATGGCATCTCTGTTTGGCATAGTATCTCATGCACAGTGAATGCTAAATAAATATTTGTTGTTTTGAATTGAATTTGTGCATTTTTTATTATACATCCATGTTAAAACTCTAAGAACTTGAGATAAGAGGCTAATAGGGCTCAGATGGTAAAAATGAGTTCAATTGTTTAATATCCAGGAAGCTACATGAAAGAAAACCAATTCCTCTGCCATGTGTTTTCTTGAGGGAAAGCACATTTGATCAGCACTGATAAGACAATAGAACGAATCATAGAGCCTGTGTCACTTTTTTTCCAAATCCACAGTAACATATATATTCATCTTGTCAGATTGCTATATAAATAGATGAAGTAAAACAACATGGCATTTGTTGTACTTCAATTACTTTCTTGTATAATGTCAAGAAGTAAAAGCTAACAAACCATAACTTTTCTTGACATTTCCTCCCTCAAGTGACCAATGATGGATTTGCCTTAAAAAAGCATCCATCATTTTAAAGAAGGGTAGAGACAGTGGATTTCTTTGTGTGTGTTTTTTTCCATTTTTTAAGCCAGTGGTTAAATTGAAAAGCCCAGCTCTCTTGCAGCCAGGAATCAAACCTGGTTGATAAGATTACATGTTTCTAATCCTAGGGGATGTTTGAAGTCATCCGAGTAGAGAGGGCATTTGCTGTCATAAATGGTGCAGAGATGAAACTGAATTCCCGAAGAGGCCAACAGGCCACCCTCACCATCACAGCGCCCTCTTTCCCTCACCCCCAAACCACATTCCCATTAAACAGTGTATACTTTGCCAGGCAAATCTTTTTATGTGGCCAGATCTGACAGCCCAGCCTGATTAAGAATACTGACATTTGAGTTTGAGGGACATAGTTTCAAATACCATCTCTTCCATTTACCAGCTCTGTGCCCTTGCTCAAATTATTTAAGTTCTCTAAGCCTCTTACCTGGTATGAAAAATAAAGACAATAATATCTAATTTCACGGAGTTATCACAAAGGATTAAATTAGATAGCACACTAAAAGTGTTCATTGCAAGAGCTGCTACAATAAAATATCTATTGGCAAATTCACTGTAAGCTCCATGAAGACAGGAACCATGCCAGGTGGATTCACCATTTAAATTCTCACAGCCTAGTACAGAATTTGGCCCTTCAGTGTTCAGTATTTGCTAAATGAATTAATATATGGATAGTATGATAATGATGATTTTTATCATTAGCATCCCCTTTGGATTCCAAGGATCAGTGTATCAAAATAATGATTATAGATATCACTGACCAAGCATTATTAAGTCTAGGCACCTATGATTTCATATGTGTTAAATCATTTAGTTATCACAACCCTAGGAAATAGGGAATATTGTCATAATTTTATAAATGAAGAAATTTAGGCACAGATAGGTTAAATAATCTGTCCAAGTTAAACAGCTAGTAAGTAGAGGAGTAGGGATTTAGGCCCAGCAGCAAAGTATTAAATTATGCCCTACAAGAAGTAGGGGAAGTCATTGTTCAAATAATGATAGTAGCCACTATTTATTGAACATTTATGAAGTGACAGTCATCACCTTTATTCAACATTCACAATGACCCTGGGAGCCATAATTACTCTTGCTTTCCAGGTGAAGACTGAGACAGATTGCTTAAACAAATTACCCAAGGGTACTTAGCAAGAAAGCAGCCTAGCTAGGATTCAAACCTAGGTCTGTCCAATTACAAAACCATGCTTTTTGAGCCCTGTGTTTGAGAATGGGCTAGGATGGTTTGAGGATTGAATTCCACTGTCAGATTTTCTATTATGCTGGATGTAGCAAAGATTGCCACCTGTTCATTGATGTTTTCCTTTTCTTTCTGGACACACAGCTGGATGGCATTTCCCAGCCTCTCTGGCAATTAAGTATCATCATATATCTAATTTTTAGTCAATGGAACAGGAGGGGAAATTACATGTTTTACTTCCAGGACTGGCTTATGGGAACTTCCACATTTATTTCTCCACACTCCTTCCCTTTCTCTTCTAGATACAGAGAATGACCAATCTTTGGAGCAAAAGTCAGTGAACTATGCCCTAAGATCCAAATCCATTCTGCCACCTCTCTTTGTAAATAATGTTTTATTGGAACACAGCCACTCCCATTTAATTTACTTATTGACTATGGCTGCTTCATACTTATTACAATAAGCGTACTTATTACGATGCAGCACTGACTAACTGGAACAGAGACCGTACAGCATGCAAAGCATTAAATAGTTACTACTATCTGGTTCATTATCCCCCCAAATTGCTAACTCCCTGTTCTAGGGAATGGCAGAGCCACGAGATGGAAGGGATCAGGGTTCCTAAGAGAGTTAGTCAAAGAGAGGCACCCTGCCAACATGAACACCTATCCCAACAGTTATTGAGCAAGAAATAAACTTCAGTAATGAGCCATGACATTCTTGGGTCTATTTATTAGAGCAGCTATTCCAGCGTAACTTGTTTGCAGAATGCTCTAATTAGGGAAAATAATAACTTCTGTTTACATTCAGAAAGAATAACTTTCCTGGGTTTCCCTAACTGATGCACATACTGTCTCATTGCTTTCACCCTTTCGCCCACCCCTTGCATTCAGCCAGCACACTGAGCAACGGAAGTACCTACCCCTTTGTGAGAAAACAGCTCATAAGCTCCCCTGTCACCCAGGAGAGACCCACCAACACCGGTGCTCTACCTGGTGTCCCTACTTATTGGCAATTTTCTGTTTGTTTCTTTTAATTTGGGGTTTCAGCATTCCAAAGAGAAACAGAATTACAGCACATATCCAATAATTCTGTCTATGTTGAGAAATAGGATTCTAGCAAGCAAAGAAAAAATATATTTTTTATTAGTATGTCCAAACCTAGAACATAATAAAACACAGACCTTTCAGAAAAGGAGGGAAAAACCTCTCAGTAGAGAAAAGGAAAGCCAAGAGCAGATTACTTACTATGACAGAATCCAATATTGTACTGTTTTTCCTTTTCCTATGCCACATTTTTAATGCCTTCATGAGCTCGGTGTGCTGTGACTATCAATCACAGGGGGCTACTGACACTATGAAACTGATTTTAAGATATGCAGTTTTCAAAGCCAAAGTTGTCTGAAGAATAAAAATTTTCAAAGCTTGTATATTTTCAAAAATATCTATTTGATACACTTGAGTAATGGCCAGCTGTCTCTACTCTGTAGCTGCTAACAGAATGTATGAATATTGTTTTGTGGAGAACGTGAAACACAGGAAACAAAAACTTTTTATGAAGATTCCCAGTTTGGCTCTGGTCAACCCTCTGCCAACTGCGGTGGCAAAGGTCATAGTAATGTCTGGGTGCTAAAAGCCAGCATTTTGGAATCAAATCAGTTTGGAAGTAAACATAGTCCTCTAATTTCTACTTGTTTTCTTAACAAATGAAATCGTACACATTTAAGCTGTACAATGTGACGTTTTGATATATGTATACATTGCAAAATGATTACCACGATCTGCATCACATATCCATCACCTCCCATAGTTATTTTGGGATTGTGTGGTCAGAACACTGAAGATCTACTCTCAGCCAATTTCAAGTATATAATACAGTATTGTTAACTATAGTCACCATGTTGTACATTAGGTCTCCAGAATTTTGATGCTCAGGAAATTTTGATGTTTTTCAGACACATTATAGATAGGTGTCATGGGACCACATATTTGGATGTGTACTGGAGTCTAGTAACTAGTATCAAGAATATACACTGATGCCTATAAATCAAAAAGAAGACAACCCAACAAAAAATGGTCTAAGTATATGAATATGCAAGTCAGAGAGAAAGAAACCCAAATGGCCAAGTCTCACTAGTAAGTGGACAAATGAAAATGAGAGATAATTTTCACACCCATTAGTACACAAAACCTTTAATATCAAGTGTTGGAAAGGGAACCTGAAAAACTCGTAGGGTAGGGAGGAAGAGAAGGTAAATTGATAGACTTCAGAAAGTAATACATGGTAAAACTGAGACCAGAAATTCGACTTCTAGGAATTTACCTTTGAGAATCTTGCACAGGTGCAATATGCATAAGGAAATTAATCATAATTTTACTTGATACTTTGATCCTCTGCACATCAGTGATGTGCGATGGGTCACCCAGGCAATCCTTGCCTTCCAAAAGAGAATCTCCTTCATTTCAATCACTTAAATTATCAGAAATTTTCCTTAAAGTAGGATTAAATCTGCTTGTAAGTATTGTCTAGATACTTTCTGCCTTCTCTCTTCCATAGGCCTATTCTTAGAAATTATGTAATAAAAGCAAGCACTCAATGTTGTGATGTTAATATGAGTAAGGTGGTACTTGGTGCAAGCTAATAGAGGCTACTACCAATGTCTGTGGGTTTCAACTGCACATTAGAATATACCTTGAGTGTTCGTTTTTATTTTAAATAATACTGATACTTAGGCCCACTAGAGAGTTTTGATCCAGTTGGTCCAGTGGGGATGCCCTGACACTGGATATTTATATTTTCAAAAATCACACTTAAAAATGGATAAAAGACCTAAATATAAGACATGAAACTATAAAATTCTTAAAAGAAAACATAGGGAAAAAATATCTTGAACATAAGCATGAGCAATTTTTTTCTGGACACATCTCCCTTGACAAGAGAAACAAAATAAAAAATGAACAAGTGGGAGTACATCACACTGAAAATCTTCTGTACAGCAAATGATGACACCATCAACAGAAGAAAAAGGCAACCTACAGTATGGGAGGATATATTCATAAATGATTTATCTGATAAGGGGTTAACATTCAAAATATATAAGGAACTCAAACACCTCAACACCAAAAAAACAAATAACCTGACTAAAATATGGGCAGAGGGCCTGAACAGACAATTTTTCCAAAGAAGAAATTCAGATGGCCAGCAGGCACATGAAAAGATGCTCCACATCACTAATTATCAGGGAAATGCAAATCAAAACCACAATGAGATATCACCTCACACCAGTCAGAATGGCCAACATCCAAAATGCAAGAAATAGTAAGTGTTGGCGAGGATGTGGAGAAAAGGCAACCCTCTTGCACTGTTGGCAGGAACGTAATTTGGTGCGGCCACTGTGGAAAGCAGTATGGAAGTTCCTCAAAAAACTACAAATAGAAATACCATACAACCCAGCAATTCTACCTCTAGGAATTTATGCAAAGAAAACAAAATCTCTGATTTGAAAAGATATATTCATCCTTATGTTTATTGCCTCATTATTTACAATAACCAAGATATGGAAGCAACCTAAGTGTCCATAAATAGATGAATGGATAAAGAAATGTGATATATATACACAATGGAATATTATTCAGCCATAAGAAAGAAATCCTGCCATTTGCAACAGCATGGATGGACCTGGAAGGTATTATGCCAAGTGAAATAAGCCAGGCAGAGAAAGACAAATACCATTTGATTTCACTTATTTGTGGAATATAAAAACAAAACAAAATGAACAAAACAGCAGTAGACTCATAGATGCTGAGAAGTAACTGGTGGTTACTATGGGGCGGGTGAGGAGAATAAAAGGGCACAAAAATCTCAAGCATAAAATAAGTTGATCATGGGAATAGAAGTACAACATATATAGGCAATGGTTCTGTAACATCTTCCTATGTCGACAGATAGTAACTGCACTAATTGGGGTATTTAATAACGTGTGTAACTGTTGAACCACTGTGTGGTGTACTTGAAACCAATATAATGTGTATCAGCTATACTTCAATTTTTTTAATACAAAAAGAAAAAGCCGCTCAGGTGATTTTAATGCCTATCAGAGTTAAGAATCACTTCCCTGCTCTATAGGGCCCTAGAAGCAGGTTCAGGATAGTACAATGGTGAGGAACAGGACTGAGGAGGGCTTTGCAAATGCAAAGACTTATGAAATGTTGTACCTTTTCCTGAGCAATTTGTAGCATTGGTGTCTGGCTCAGCAGGAGTCTGCATAACCACATGTTTTTGACATGAATTTAACATGAGTTTAACACTTCTGAAATAACTGGTGTTTAACTTAACAAAAAATACTACTGAACAATATTCAACCTTGATGTAAAAATTCCCTTGAAGGATTTCACAAATTCAATTTTGGAATTTTAAAACAATGCAAGATGATTAATCCAAAGATTTGTTTCAGTGCTTTTGATTCTGCTGGGTTGAGAACATCTGTAGCTCTCAGGCTGATAAGAATAGCCACTGGCAAACTTAGTTCATGAAAGAATTGAAATCCTACTTGGAGAAACCACAGCTGTGCCTTGGGGAAGCTGTGTCTGCTTGGGAAAAGCCCACCCTCCTGTTCTGTAAAGGATGTCAAGATGTTTACATTAAAATGATAATACAGATATTCATTTATTACATAGAAAGATCTTAATGATTCCTTAAGCATGAAAGAAAGCACAGTATAACAGCATGGAGAATATAGTCAATGACTCTGTAACATCTTACGATATTGATAGTAACTGTGGTTGATAGTAACCACACTAGAGAGGGTGAGGATTTAATACTATGGCTAAATGCTGAACCACTGTGTTGTATATTTGAAACCAACATAAGATTGTATATCAATGATACTTTAATTTAAAAAAGAAAGCAAAGTACAACTACATGTATACTATGATCTCATTTTTAAGAATATTTTATTAACATATATTTGTTATCCATCAAAATTTTAATGGTAGTTATCTCTGTGTGGTAGATATTAAGGGGCATTATGATTAGCACACAAAATGTAGGGGGGCATGGGGAAGGCAGTATAGCACAGAGAAGACAAATAGTGACTCCATAGCATCTTACTATGCTGATGGACAGTGACTGTTATGGGGGGGGGGGGACTTGATAATATGGGTGAATGTAGTAACCACAATGTTGCTCATGTGAAACCTGGGCATAAGATTGTATATCAAAATGATACCTTAACTTAAATGAAAAAGAGCCAAATGAAATTCTACAACTGAAAATTACAATAACTGAACTGAAAATTTCAATGCAGGTGTTGAATAGTAGACTCAAATAGGCAGAAGAATCAATGAACTTGAGGATATGTCATGTGAAGTTATCAAATCTGAGGAGCACAAAAAAAAAAGTTAAATAAACAGAACCTAATGGATTTAAAGATTGTCATTAAATAGGCCAATATTCTCATTATAGGACTCCCAGAAAGAGAAGAAAGGGGCAGAGATATTACTTGAAGAAATAATAATGGGTGAAAACTTCCCAAAATTGTGGAAAGTTGTAGATAGACAAATATAAGAAACTCAATGATTTGTAAGTAGTAAACCCAAAGATACCCACCATGAAATACATTAAAATCAAACTGCCGAAGACAAAGAAAAAATCTTGAGAACGGCAAGAGGAAAACAACTCGCCATACGCAAGAGATCCCCAGTGAGGCTACCAGCGGATTTCTCAGCAACAACTTTGCAGCCAGAAGACAGCAGGATGACATATTTAAAGGGCTGGGGGGAAAAGTGTCAGCTGAGAATTATTAATTGAGAGACAGTTTAAAGCATTCTCAAAGAAACAAAAGCTGAAGAAGTTCATTACCACTTGAACACCCCTATTAGAAATACTAAACAGAGTTTTTCAGGTTTAAATGAAAGGATGCTAGACAGCAAATCATACAAAAAATACAGTTCTCCAGTAAAGGTTAATTCATGGACAAACAAAAAATAGTGTTATTGCAATTTTGGTTTGTAACTCCGTTTTTTCTTTTCTACAGGTAAAAGACAAATGTACAAAAATACTTGTAAATCTATGTTAGTGGGTATACAATATATAAAGATATAATTTGTGACAATAACATACAAAGAGGGAGCTGAACTATAAAGGAGTCATTTTTGTGTATAATTAAGTTAAAATGCTATGAATTTAAGATTGGTTATCATAATATGAGAATGTTATGTGTAATCCTCATGGTAACCACAAAGAAAATATCTGCAGGAGATGCACAAAAGAAAATGAAAAGGGAAGCAAGATGTATCCCTACAAAAATGTTACTTAACAGAAAGGAACACGGTAATGAGCAAAAAAAAAAATAAGACATATAGAAAACAACATAATGGCAAAAATTAGTTGCTTCTCTCTCAGTAATTACTTTATACCATATGGATTAAACTCCCCTCAAAAGACATAAATTGGCAGAATGGAAAGAAAAAACAGAATCCAGCTATATGCTATCTACGGGTTGAAAGAGAACAGATGTTTCTCTAAAGAAAATATATGAATGGCCTATAAGCATATGGAAAGATGTTCAATATCACCAGTCATTAGGGAATGCAAATCAAAACCATGAGATCCCACTTCATACCCTTTATAATGGCTGTTATCACAGAAGAAAAAGTTAACAAGTGTTGGCAAGAATTGAGGGAAACCGGAACCCTTGTGCAGTATTGGTGGGAATATAAAATGATACAGTTACTGTGGAAAATAATGTGGCAATCCCTCAAAAGACTAAGTAGAAAATTAACATATGATCCAGCAACTCCACTTCTGGATACGTACCCAAAAAAAGTGAGAGGAGGAGCTAGAACAATACACCTATGTTAGTGACAGCATTATCACGATAGCCAACAGGAAGAAGCAACCAAGTGTCCATTGACAGATGAACGGATAAACAAAATGCAATACATCCATACAATGGAAGATTATTCTGCCTTATAAAGGAAGGAAATTCTGATACATGCTACAACATGGATGAACACTGAAGACATGAAATAAGCTAATCACAAAAGGACAAAAATTTTTATTCCTCCTATATGAGGTTCCTAGAGTAGTCCACTTCATAAAGACAAAAAGTAGAATAGTAGTTGCTAGGGGCTGAGGGGAAGAGGAAGTGAGAAGTTTAAAGGGTTCAGAATTCTAGCTGAGGAAGATAAAAAAGTTCTGGAGTTAGATGGTGATGATGGTTGCACAACAGTGTGAACATACTTAATGCCCCAAACACTACACTTAAACTGGTTAAAATGGTTCATTTTATGTTATGTATTTTACCACCATAAAAAACTAGTGATTAACTTCCTTTAACATTTCCAACAGTTCATGCAGATTTTTACTTTCCTAATCACAGTGCCCATTCCCACACTTTTCTCACCGAATATCCTATTGAGAGTTGTATTATTGTATTTTGTTTCATTTACAGCCTATAGATGAGTATTTCTTGAACAGATGTCTGTTGATTCCTGAAGAAAACTGGATATATATACTTAGCCCTTAAATATCTGTATATGATATAAGTTATATTTTATAAACATGTGTAAATACTAAGCATTTTACATTGCAATCACCAGGATAACCACATTTGGCCTAACCACATACAATTTCTGGGCCTCGGTTGACATTTGGGCACTATGTTGATAGTGCTCTATCAAAGAAAGAGTAGAGACAGACTCATTCTTAAATGATGCTTTCAACAGGAAGGCAAATGGTGATATGGCAAACTGTGATGCAGAAGTTCCACGGTAGTTAGAATGGAGACATGTTCTGTGAGACCTGAGCCATCATTTAGCCCACGAGAGAGAAAGGATCCCAACCTGAAAAAAAATCTGACCCAAATTCATTCTAAGTGTGACAGCGTGGTTTCTGCACAATCATGTTTTCTATTCACCTAAATTAATGTTGTTGATTACATGTCTTTTAATTTGTAGCTTTCTTTTTAATTGTTGTGCAAATTTATTTTGTTTTTTATATGAACAAAAGTCATAAACTTAAGGAGTATGTGAAACATTTAATATTTATGCTTTATATTTATATAGGCAACATTATAACAAAACAATGGTAAATCTGAGAATGTTTTAAATGCAGAGAAAAGATTATGAAGGTTTTGTAACTTGCATGGAAATCAGTGAGCAGTTAGTGATTCAGGTACAATATTTATAATTGCATTATTAGATTTGAAACTCCTTTAAATTTGAAGAGTCTGGATTTAACTGACAAGGAAACATGTGAGAAGCAATGGAAATGGATTGTAAATGTCAGCATCATGTTTGATCATACCAAGGTGACCTTAAAATGCCATCTTATCCACTTTAATTTAACAAGGCTGATTCCCTAAAATATCAAATATTTGATATAACCAAGAATATATATTGAACTACTGGAACAAATAGCTAGAAGATATTTCAGTTGTCCCACTTGAAAAAGCAAGATGTAGGCAAACTCTTCTCAACGTGGATAATGGGGAGGGGTGGGAGGCAGTCCTCCTTAAATGGAAAGTTTTATCTTCCTTCTTCATTGAAAGCTGGGAGAGTCAACCTTACCCAGACATGAAAAATGTTTTCCTTTACAGGATTTAATCTAAGGGGCCCTGGCCCCAGGATGCCCCCATTAGCATGGCATTCCTTTATTCAGACAATGCAACTCTTCCTTCTTGAAAGTACAGTTTCCCTGGGAAAAACAGACATGTTAAATCCCTAAAATCTTAAGGAACAATCATGAAGCAAATTGCCTTCTTCCCTGAAATGATAGACTAGACATACAAAAATGGAAGTAAGGACATAGAAATAGGTAATTTTTAAAATTATCCTTTATTGGCAGCTAATTTCTTCCCAGATCCTATAGGAGCTTTATGCACTCTCTAATTACTGCAAATCTTTAAATAAGGTTTTATGTGCCCATTTTACAAATAAGGAAATTGAAGTGGAGAACTAATGTTAACTTGTCCAGGAATCAGGATTTGAACTCCTAGCCTACTCTAATGACTTTCTTCTGCACTAGTTATGTGTTCATAGAAAATTAAATGTAGTTAAATTGGCCTTCGAGCACTAAAGATAAATTTCTCAGAAATCGTCTTGCTGAAAACAAATCCCAGTTGGGACACTGACCTGATCAGGTAACCTCACCCCCAAAATTTTGTCTGAAATAGGGTTCAATTATTGAGAAGATATTTCTCATCAAAATTGTTGCCCTGGAATCTCTGAATATTGGTTACTTGGACAGCTCAGTATTTCCACAGGTTGGGCATCCACGCTGCACCACCAGAAAAAAGAAGCAGGGATTAGGAGATTCCCAGGAGCTTTCTGTATCTTAGAAAGAACCCCAGGGATCAACACCTGGAATGAAGAGGACAGAAGTAGGATTGGACAGAGAGAGAAGTTAAACTGCAGTGCAGGCCCATGGAAACCTGGGAGCTCTGGAATGCATATGGCTACTCAGAGTTGTCCTGAATGGGCTGAAACACTTTATACCCCTGCCGTGATCTGTCATGAGATGTGGGCTGCCCTGGGAAAGGCAAGGTGGCTCTCTGCAGCTGAGGGAGCTGACAGTGAGAAGCTGTCTGCTAACAGCACTCCTAGGAGCTGAGGAAACAGGTCCTTCTCTGAAAGGAGGGTCTCAGCGGCAAGTGTCAGGATTCACTGAAGTCCACACTTTGGCCTGCTCAGATCCACTTCTTTAATTTTGTTCAAAGAGCTGCTCCTCCAAGATTTCAGTCACCTCTCTAGGGGAAACTTAAAGATGGAGGTTAGTGAAATGAAAGGTAAACCCCAGCCCTACAGCCAGTCTCGGAGCCACACTGGTATTTATCATCTCCCTGCTCCGCTACCCATTCTGGATGACCTGACCCTCAGCTACCACCAGCGCTGGTCCCAGAGACCCACAGGGTGGCAGGACAGAGACCCTCAGTGCTGAGGGGTCTGAGCTCTTGGTCACCCTTCTCAGGCCCATTTTACATCACAGTTGAGCAAGGGAGCAGCAAGAGGCATCCAAGTGCATCACCTGGGTGCCACACTTGTTCGTCCTTGCCTGTTGAGAAAAAACAGCCTGCCTCCTGATATCAAGGTCAGTTCTTCTCCCATGGTAGTGACCCCTTTCTTTGTCTCATATTCTCCAGAACACAGGGAGCCTGAGGTGCTTGGGCACAAGCTATAGTTTACAGTCCAGTGGGGCTCGGGCTCTGTCATTTTTCCCCACCACCATTGATAGGTCCTGCCAGGTTGTAAAGTCACAAGGCTGATTGCACCACGGCCTGGACTTGCTACAGAGCCAGAGCTGGCAGCCTTTGGTGACGCCTGTTTATGGTCCACAGAAGGATCCCCAGGTGTGGAATGAGATCCCTCCAGGATCTAAAGGGGCACAGCAGGCATTGGGCTTCCTCCTTCATCATAGGATGCAATAGTTGAAAGGTGCGATAATTTGTCTTTTACTTTGGAGGGCATTTCCTGGCATTCCCCTGATTCCTGGAATCACCCTAAAAATGCCTGTGGCACCTGAATCTTCATAGGTTTTATATCTTATGCTCTGGAACACATCCTCCAGTCTTCTAGCCAATTCTGCTCATCCAGCCGAATTAGCATATCATCAATATAAAGGGCAACATGATATTTTGTAGGATGTCCAAATGGTCAAGATCTTTTCAGACTATATTATGACAGAAGGCAGAAGAGTTCAGCAGCCCTGGAGCAAAACCATAAATGTATATTGTTGCCTGTTGTTTATGCAGGCAAACTATTTCTGATCCTATTTTCTGATTAGGATAGAAAAGAACACATTCATCAAATTAATGGCTAGGTACTAGATATCCGAAATCACATTTGACCCTAACAAGGACATCCATCTGTCATGATGGCTGCAAATGGAACTAGTTCTTGGTTATGTTTGTGGAAGTCAATTGTCATCTTCCATGATCCATCTTGTTCCTATAAGGGTCAGAGTGATAAACTGAATGGAAACATGATAGACTCATCAATCTTTAGATCCTTAAGGGTGACACTGATTTCTACCATTCTCGCTCCTGAGATGTGATATTGTTTTTTATTTGCCATCTTGCTTAGAGGTGTGGAAAGGAGCACTTTCCACTTGGCCTTCCCCATTATGATAGGTCATACCACACAGATCAAGGACCCAGACACCAGGTATATCAGTGTCAGTTATACACCCAGGGGCCAGGGAAATAACCACTGGGTGAGTCTGCAGATGCCGTGGGCTCCATTTCCCTAGTCTCCAGGTGCTACTCTAAAGGAAGGACCAAGGTGATGCCATAGGTCTTTTGGAAACAATGTCAACTTGGATCCTAAATCCAGTGTGAACCAAAATGTTAGAGTGCTCCTTTTTCCCCGTGGAGCTATCCTAGTTGGTGGCTGTAGGCCCATTTGCAGGAAGACAGGGAGAATCATTGCCAGATACATTTGTCATGGTGTTGCAAAGCCTTTCTTCTTGCAGATCTGACATGTTCTTCAGTCAAGTCAGTGAATACTGAGTCTAAACACTAGCTCAGATATGGGAATAAAGAGAGAAATCATTATTTTTTCTTTCTTTTTTTTTATTAAGGTATCATTGACATACAATCTTACGAAGATTTCTCATTAGAAACATTGTGGTTAATACATTCACCTATATTATCAAGTTCCCCCAACACACCCCACTGCAGTCACTGTCCATCAGCATAGTAAGATGCTATAGAGTCACTACTTGTCTTCTCTGTGCTATACTGCCTTCCCTGTTTCCCCCCGACCCCACAGTATGTGTATTAATGCCCCTCAATCCCCTTCTCCCTCCCTCCCCACCTGTCCTTCCCAAACCCTTCCCTTCGGTAACCGCTAGTCCCTTCTTGGAGTCTTTGAGTCTGCTGCTATTTTGTTACTTCAGTTTTGCTTTGTTGTTATACTCCACAAATGAAGTAAATCATTTGGTACTTGTTTTTCTCCACCTGCTTTATTTCACTGAGCATAATACCCTCTAGCTCCATCCATGTTGCTGCAAATGGTAGGATTTGTTTTCTTCTTATGACTGAATAATACTCCATTGTGTATATGTCCCACCTCTTCTTTATCCATTCATCTACTGATGGACACTTAGGTTGCTTCCATATCTTGGTTATTGTAAATAGTGCTGTAATAAACATAGGGGTGCATATGTCTTTTTGAATTGGGAATCATGTTTTCTTTGGGTAAATTCCTAGGAGTGGAATTCCTGGGTCAATGGTATTTCTGTTTTTAGTTTTTGAAGAACCTCCATATTGCTTTCCACAATGGTTGAACTAATTTACATTCCCACTAACAGGGTAGGAGGGTTCCCCTGAGAAATCACTATATTTTTATTGGTGCCACTGCAATCAGCCTTCTTCTGGTCATCCACCTATGACTTCTTGTGGTGTTATAAGCTGGGCAGTACAAGCTTGGCTGCATATCTAGTTTGTCTCTAGAGATGCCATATTTTATTAACCATCGCCCTAATGCTCATACTCCACGCCCTGCCAGCACACTGAACCTGCTATTCACTATTTTAATTGTATCCACCTGGCACTTAGAAATAATCATCTAACTTTATTGTTTCTATAGTTTTGATTTCCCCCATAGTTTTCAAACACCTGATGCAGGGCACTAGGTAACACATTCCCTTCCAGTCCATCCTAATTCATCACTGGTACCTGCCACCTTGTGCCACAAGTTATCTGTGCTCCACCAACCACCTGTGATAAAGCCCTGGCTGCCAGCCAGATGGCAAGTAATGCATCTCCCAGGCCCCATCATATCGCCTGCACTGTTGGACCACTCCCAGCACTGCCCTTGGCAGGTTGGGTTCTCTGGAAGCAGATGATGAAAATGGGTTTGATGTGCAGGATATTCATTAGGAACGAACCCCTGTGAAAGGGATGGGGAGGAGTCAGAGGGAGAAGTTGAAGTGCAATATAAGCTCACTGACAGAAGTCCAGCCAATATACAGCACATATGACCAGTCAGAATGATCCCATGGCAGCCAAAGAGGCCTGGCGTTTATAACCTGCCGTGATCAGGCACTGAATGTTGGCCGACTCAGAAATGGCACACCGCTGGGTGAAGAGGCCTTCTGCAGGCGAGACAAACCCTGATGAAGCTGACAAAAGAAGGCTGTCCACACACGGCATTAAAAAAACTATCACAAAGTTCTTCCTTCAAGATAGATCTGAACAGTGAACTTCCATGTCCATCACCAACATTTGTGCAACAAAGAAAGGCAACAGCTACATGTAACAGCATGGCTAAATATAATACTGAATGAAATAAGCTACCCAAGTAAGTATATACTGTAGGATTCCACTGATATAAAGAGTTCAGAAACTAGCCAAAATTGATCAACATATTGGAATTAGGGAAGTGTTTTCTTTTAGAGGAGCATATTGACTGGAGTGGGTGTGGGAGAAGTTTCTGAGGTGCTGGTCCTGTTCCATTACTTGATCTGGTGCTGGTTACATTGGTAAAAATTTATCAAGCGCTATATGTATGATTTGTATACTTTTTAAATAATCATATTATATTTCAATAAAATATATCTATCGAGAAATAAGGTAATATTAAACATTTATTTTAAGATGTAGAAAAATACACAGTAATATCAAAACAATGATGGATTTCATTGCCAAAGAAGAAAAGTTGGCTGATTTTTTTTTAATATTTTAAGAAAATAATAGTACCAGGGTAGATATCACAAAAATGTTGATGGTGGTCCTTGAATAACTAAAACTGGGTATGAACTCTAGGCATAATAATGTAATATATTGTCTTTCTAGAATTTTTCCCTCATTGGTGCAGTTGTTTCCAAAATGCAGCAATGTGTGGCTTATGTAAAAGCACTTCAGGTTAGTGGGCATGTGTCTGTTTGATTCTTAATTCTGTTTGTCATTTAAAACTGAATGTCATGCAATCTGAGATCTTCTCTTTTGTGGAGGAAATAGAAACCAAAATATCAAGACTGGCATATCAATAGATCAAATTTTCTCTTCCTTTTATCGTTTTGATTTTTGAAAACTCCTGATAGCAAAGCTTCCTCCTTAATCCTTGTACCTTCTATTTTCTCTGTCCATCTCTGAATGCTGTGAGGAGATATGCAAAGGGAAAAGAGAAAAAAAAATACACTTCCAACCTTCTATGCGATTTTTACCGCCTCTGAGAAAAGGAGTGTTCAAAAGACTCTAAAAAAGAAGGTACTGACCCAGGGGATGCATATTCCAGACAAAATCCTCAAGACACACACGCTCCTGTCCCCCAAGTCCTTGATTTTTCTTTTTTTGATGGAGGTAAGTTCATCTCCACTCTTTGCCCTGCAAACCCAGCTCGTGACTCACCAGGATCTCAAGCTGCATCTTCTCTGGGAAGCTTTTCCTACCTATTCTCATCCTGACATGGTCCCTGCTTCTGTGTCTCTACAGAACTTCAGTTAACAGTTGTGAACCAGTGTAAGAATAGTTATGATTAATACTAAAATGACTTGCAATAGATGTTTGTCATTTAGAGGCCATTCAATATCCCTTCTCTCTTGTTAGAAGCCCTGCGATTTCCCTGGGGGATGGACCGCTCTGCTCTCAGTACATCCTTCATGGGACAGTAATTCTTGATGATTACTTAAACAAAAGGTCCAGTTCCTTCCTCTCCACACCCCAAGATAGTGCGGATGAGGGAGAGGAGCAGGCACGTTACCTAAGCTCAACCCCCTCCATCATTCACATCAATTCACACCTAATGAGAGCATTAGACAAGGATGAAAAGAAGGGTGAAAGGTTATTTGCCAGTGTATCCAAGGTATCTTGATCATTCTGCTCCAGCCGCAAGCGTTGTATTTGTTGCCTATGGCAACAGATTAGTTTCCTATGGTAACAGATTACCAAACACATGGTGGCTTAAAACAACAGAAATGTATTCTTTCACAGTTCTAGAGGCCAGAAGTCTGAAATCAATACCACTGGGCTGAAATCAAGGTATCTGCAGAACTGTGCTCCCTCCAGAGAAGCTAAGGGAGGACCTATATCTTGTCTCAGTCTCTCTGTGCTGTTTTCACACACCTTCTTGCTTGTGTGTATCAAATCTCCCTCTGCCTCTCTCGTGTAAGAACCTACAGATAATCCAGGATAATCTACCTATCTCAGAATCCTCAACTTAATCACACCTTCAAAGTCTTTGCCATGTAAATTAACATTCACAGGTTCCAGGGAATAGAACCTGACATCTTTGGGGGCCACTATTCAGCTGGCAATGGCAAAAGTTTTTCAATCATTTGAGATTTCTATGAATTGATGATGTGGCCCTCAGTATTTAGGACGGAAGGAATTTATTCACTATTTTCCTTAAACCTTCTAGGAAGTAGGTAAAAATGAAAAGACAAAATGGTGAAAGAAAGATATTTGCATATTATCCCAGAACAACATTCTTCAGGCTGGAGGGTCCAGAACTAATGAGGCAATGTGCCCACACTCAGGGTGTTTTTCCCTAAATCAAGTATTTCCCAAACTCTAGCGGTCATACAACACTTCTGAAATTTTGCCTAACGAATATCACCTAGCTTCTGCACAGCATTTATATTATTATTTATGTAATATTTTTCATTAAAGGTACTTTCTTTGTAGCTTAAATAAACAATGTGTAAAAAAGAAAAATATATCTCACTATTAAAAAGGGAAAATGAATATCTCCTATCATAAAACACAACCAAATCTAAGTATCTAAAATCCTAGATAGATCCTATTCCCTGTAAAGGCTCTGAGTCTTGGATTTAGGAAGATTTTGAGGTATTTGATATTAGAGGTTAGCACTGATCTGAGACTTTCTCCTTCATGTAATCAGAAGAATTGAAAAAGAAGTAAAAGAATGGCTGTCCCTGCATCTAGTTCAATGATATCAAACTCCCTGTCTGTGCACCACCTAAAATCATAACTTACTCAGCACCTAAAATGGTCACATGGAAGACCAGGAAATCTTGCCCCTAGCTAAAAAAGGAGTTCTGGATTCTAACCAGCTCGCCGTACCTTAATGTCTATCCTGTCCTTCATCACCTATGTGGTTGGTATTTCTGATGAAAGCCACTATCTCTGTAGACACAGATGTTGAGAGAACACATTGGTTATTTCATTTCTACTTCATAGGCCCACTCTGGACCTCAGTTTTTGCATTGGCAAAATGTAGGTAATAAAAGTAACTTCCATAGGGTTGTTGTGAGGATTAAATCAGTTAGAATCTATAAAGCATTTACACCAAATGCATAGTAAGTGTCATGTGCTTGCTATAATAATAATGACTCATGATTATTTCCATCACTTAGGGATATAGTTTTTGATTGCCAGCATTGTTTTTTGCCTCGTTCTAAGCTGCATGGGGACTGGAAGAGGAATAAGCCATAGTTTTTGCCTTCAATGAACTTGTGATTTCAACAGAGAGATGAGTGAATAACATACAAAAAAATAAACAGCTCTATAGCAATTCTTTAAAAGCCTAGTAACCAGAATCACACTAAGTACAGATAAACACTGTAGGGATGGTTGCTCTCATTTCTATTTGCCTCCAAGAATCCATTCTCTGCCCTTCCCTCCCATCTCTGGGCCTCCAAGGAGCTGATTCCTTGCCCCTTGGCTTCCAGCAAGAGTCAGCCAATGGGAAGCACCAAGCAGGAGACAGGATGGGCAGCAGAGAGAAAGGTCAAGGGTCTTCCTCCCCATTTTCCCTCTGCAGAGCTGTGCTTCTGCCAGGGGCTGCCTCTCCCCTATGGCTCCAACTCTCCCTGACTCTAATCGGCTTGTTCTCTTGCCACTGCCTCTTCAGGCTTCCCACTGCTGCTAGTTTCTAGAGGCCTCACATCCTTCACTGGTCCCTTAACTCTGCCCACACCTCTGTAAATTGTCCCTCCATTGCACTCTCTTCAATTAAATCTTTTTGGAGGAAATTCCATTTCCTGCCAGGACTATGACTGATCCAAGAATTACAAGGCATAGGTAATCGGAGAATGATCTAGTTCCTCTAAGAACTCTAAAAACTACTATTAAGGAACATTAAGAGCTTGATGTAGGAAATAATAAAATGATCCAGATTTTCTTTATCAGTCAAATTACCCTGCAGCAGCAATTGATGCTGCCACGTTTTGCACATTCACTATGTGCTAAGCCTACTTCATGCCACATCTCATTTAATCCTCCCAAAGCCCAAAGAGTTCATTAACCCTGATTTAAAAATAAAGGAATTGAGATGGAGAGGAGCTAAATGACCTCCCCAAATGGGGTTAGGGCAAAGCCAGGGTGTAAGCCCAGTCCTGCAGGCCACAGGGCTAATTCACCTCCCTGTCCACCGGGCTGCACGGCCGCCCTTCAACAGTGATGCCACTGCATGTGAGTCGCCGTGGATTTCAGAGGCCCGGCAGAGAGCACGTCCACTGCCTTTGTTTCTGGAGCACATGTTTGCCTGGAAATTTGTTAATGTGTATTGTCAAAAAATGTGTTGTTTTCCAAAATTCCTCAGATTTGCTCTCTCAGTGCAGTTTCAGAATATTTGTGTTAAAACAAATGGGCAGAGGAAGGAAATGTGTGTACATTTCTCCTAGTTTGTGAAAACTGATTTTGTCACTTAAAATCACATCATTAGATTCAATTTGCTGATCTGATTACCCAATTAGTTTCTAGGTAGCTTTACACTATGCACCCTAAGCAAGGATCTCTCAGTCTTTCTCTCTCTCTCTCTCCCTCTGTCTGTCTGTCTTTCTCTCAACTTCGTTCACCTCCCTCCCTGGGCTTTATTTCCATCTACTACTTTTCCCCTAAACAACAATTTTTCTATCTATTTTTTCAGTTACTACATCAAAAGCTTTCAAGTTCAAGAAAACAATGCTTTTCTTCCCAATGCCAGCCTTTCCCTGACACAAAGTAACAGTGATACTAAACATTCCTAGCAATTGTTATGAAAATGAATTTCTCTGTATCCTGTTGTCATGGCAGCTAAAGATCAAGACATGCCTGCTACATGCAGCAATTTATACTGATTCGGAAGACTGTTTGGAGGGAAACATTAAAATGTATAATCAAATGCATTTGAAACCGTAGCCCAACAAAGTACAATATCAGTTATTCAAATAATATTTCTAAAGCAAAGTACATCATATATTTCAATCAATGTTATGTTCATTATTTATGCTTGTGGAGTTACTCTTATTTCCAACACACTGGAAATTTCATTATTTTTCTCAGCATTTAAAATCTTCATATTACCTTTGCTCAGGCATTGGCCAACCTAACACAGCTAGCAACAGCCAAGACTCCCTGGGAGACCCAGAACTGCCATGGCGTTTTCTCTATTGCTTCTTTGTTTGCTGGGCTGGGGGCATCCCTTAGGTGAATTTCTCCCTTGAACTGCCACTGTTTGAAATGTCACAGCATGGCCAATTCTCCTTCATCGAGATTGTCATTTCATTACGATACTGTGCCATATAGATCATGTTTTTGCTTCTTTGTGGGGAATGGGAAGAAAAATTCAAGGAGAAGAAAACAAAGGGCGGGGGGTGCCAAAGAGAGAACATAAAGGGTTTAGATGCAAATAATTGAGTACAAAATGCCACTTTTATTAACAATTTGGATGGTGCTCCTTGTCCCTAATCCTTTTTATTGCTTATCCCTCAAAATCACCCAGGGAGACCGCTGGCATTTGGCAGGAGGGAAGCAGAGGTAGGAGGGATTAAAAGACTAAGATCACAGAACAGATCAGTAGCAGAGCTGGGATGAGAACTCAGAATTCTGACATTCCTGAGCCATTGTTCAGCCTGTGGCCAGCTGGACATGGGCCTAAGGAATTTTATTGAGATTGTCTGAAGCTTATAACTGACTGCCATTCCTCCAAGGGTAATTAGTTACACCACTTTTCCCACAGCTAGTAGTGCATACTAACATATTGGCCTTGACTTTCAGAAACTGATACTCACCCCACTTCAGGACAGTCACTGATTTCATCCTCCCAAATCCTGCCCCTTCAAGATGGGCATCTTCATGCCAAAAGCAGCTAGCAGCCCCCTCTAGCTCCCGCTTTCCTTCTTAACGTGTGCACCCAACTGAAAAGTATATAGCCACAGTTGGTGTGGAGAGCACATTCACGTAAAATCACCAATTTACTGGATCTCCCCTCTCATCCTCACCCCAAAGTGACAGGATCTGGTGAACCTGGTCACGTCGTTGAAAAGGGAAACAGCCAAGAGCTGTCTGTGCATCAGGCAACTACTCTAAGTGTTTTGCCCGTAATAGCCTTACAATAAGACACTGAACTAAGTTATAATTATTAGCCTCATGTCCACATTGAGGACACTGAGGCATTCGGAGGTTGAGTAGCTTGCCCAGTGTCACCCAGCCAGTAAGTGGCAGAGCCGAGATGTGAACACAGAGACTGTTTGCTCAGCCACTCTGCTAAACCAAACCATCTCCGTGACACAGAGTGGTTAAGAGTTTAAGACTTCGGGATCCAGTAAACTAAGGTCCATATTCCAGCTGCATGTGTGATCCTGGATAGATTACACCACTAGGCTCCAGGCTCACATGTTGTAATAAAGTCTGCTAGATTTGCTAAATAAGGTCATTAGCACAGTGCCTGGCACATAGCAAGCCCTCCAAAAATGTTAGCTGCTTGTTCTAAGGAATGAACAAGTTCAGAGCAAATGGGCCAGGAGGTGTAGCCCATGGTAGAATAGTCCAAGGGAGAAAGGCCCACGGGGGAAAGAACGCATTACCTCCACACAGTCCTGCCCCTCCACTAACAGGGAAACATGAGAGAGAGGGATACTGTGGCCAGGAAGCTTAGGAAGCTTTTTCACATGAGAGGGGCCTGCTGTGTTTTGGACAAATTCAGATAAAGAGCGCAGCCAACACAAGACACGCACTGGGGATAGAAGACACTTTAACAAGGAGCTAGTTCAAGGCAGTAGCTTCCCACGGTGATTGAATTAAACACTCTCTTCAGTCAAACAATTAGTCTAACTGATTTTTTATGTTTACCAAGTCCTTAGTTGCCTGAATTATGAAACTCCTTCATGTGTTGTGATCATTTTCCTGTCTGACTTGGAAAGGAGAGCCAGAAGTACACATTTCTCTTCCAGGAAAGAAACCTTCTCTCACAGGAAACCACAGAACCGGAATAAAGTCTGTGTGGCCAACTTCCCAACACTGGGAATTTCTTGTCCAGAATAAGTATCTCACAAGATCACCATGATCTGGAAGTGTACCTGTGCTTCTAGTCTAATGGTGATATTGCCACGTCTGTTTTCCTGGAGTTCTGTTCTCAAAAAGCAAAGGCACTGAAGCTTTGTCTGGAAGTCAAAGACCTGATGACTAAGAGTCAGAGACCTGGAGTGGAGTCCAGGCCCTGGCAAGCCCCTCATGGCCCTGGGCAACTGAGGTCTCCTCTCTTTGTGTCTGGTTTCTCATTTGTAAAATGAGAGCCTTTTATCTGTTTTAGGAGTCTATGGATTTTGTGAACTCATTCTATGAGAAAAATATTCCTTGATCAGTAGATACTATCCATAGCCTGATTTCTTATTGGCGGGGAGGGGGCACATCATTTTCATGGTTGGTGGTTTTATATGATAATCACCAGTCTCTAGGGACTTGGAATAATTTCACCATCAAAATTTTCCATTATAGTGGCATTATAGCTGTTTCAACAAGCTTGCTCAAGTAACTTTTCCATTGCAAATTCACATGATAATAGCATTATAAATGGCATCTCCAAAGACTTCAATTAAAATTGATTTGTCATTGTGATCTTAGCTAATAATGGTATGGTAATGGCATTATAATGAGGAGATCAAAGACTTACGCTGAAATTATTTTGGCACTGTTATCCTATATCCTAAATGGCTTTGAATGGGCTGCTTTATACATAGATTTGAAACTGTTGTGTCATAGTGATATTAAAAGCTAAGAGTATAGGTAATGGAATCACCCACTCCTCTTCCCCCAAAGCCTGGCTTGGAATTTCTTCTGCCTTTTTCATTTCCCATAAAGGTGAAGTTCAAATAGAGCTTCAGTTCTAATTCTTCTTACCAGGCTTGAAGGGAAAAGGAAAGAGACTGAGAGGATGCTAATGAGTGTCTATAAATACCACTCTCAGATGAGGCTGGAGCGAGTCCAGCCACCCTCCTTCTGCAGATGTCAGGGCCTGAGTGTTCCTCTGCTCTCCGCTGGCGCTGGGACACACTGAGAGAGAAAGAAGGCAGTGCAGAGCCAAAGGCTCGTGTTAGTGGAGACAGACAGCACGGTTGCACCTTCACGGGTGGTCATACTATGGAATGGGAATTCTGCAGCTTCCCAGTTTAGTACCTTGTGCTCTGCTGTTATCACCCTTGTGAGCTCTGAGTGGAGTTGAATCTTTCAGCTCCCGGCTCTTTGGCTATGAACCAGTGTGTGTGTTGTTATTTTGTGTTTATTCATTTACTTTAACAAGGACAAATCATTAATTCAATTAAATAATGTATTTAAATTAAATGGAATGAATGAGAGACTCAATTCATATTTATTTCAGAGAATTATTTTAAGGTTCTAGCATTATTCTAGTTTAGAGAATATTACTATATGGGTTGACATTAAAGCTAACAATAATATAGTTCCTACTATGTAGCAGAAGCTATCCTAAACACTTTATATATGGCTGATTGTTGTTATTTGTGATAGTCATCATGAGCATGAAATTAATAAATACTGAGCCACTGCTCCTAGGAGCAATACAGGGTTAGGTTCCTGTGAGTCTCTGGTCACACTTTTGTTAACTGATCAAAACAGAGTCTTGTTTCCCCTGTGTTTGTGCTTAAAGACAATAACTCATGCTATATGACTTTTTATAGATCATGCCTGAATGAAGCTTAACTGACTCATGTATGTTCTCTATGTAAGGTACATCCCAGCCTTCTTGTGCTTGGAAATGCTGGACAACTATGCTTGCAGGCCATTTTCAACAGTGAAATCAACAAAAAAGAACAAAAATGCTAAAAACATGGCACTAAACAGACCAAGAAAGAAACACTTGTTTAAACAAAACAGTAGGAGCTTCAGGAAGACAGAGTGTCACCTTATTCAACCTCACCTGGGAACATGTACTTCTTAGCAACTTAAATTTTTCATTGCATGTCCATGAATGACCACAAAATTGCCACAGGTATTGACTTGGGGGTTTACAAAAAATATATAGTGAGTAGAGAAATTCACAAATACAGAATCTATGAATAATGAGAATTGATGGCATAAGACTTTATTTAATCTTTAATGTTTACATCAACCCCGTATGTTAGGTAATATTATTATCCTTGTTTCATAGATGAGGAAACTGGGGCACAGAGAGAATAAGCAATTCGCTTAATGTTCAGTTTTAATTCAAATTAATTGACTTGGTTTTCTTTTTTTAAACTAAAAAAGCCATATGCTTAGTATTTAGTTTTGGTTTTGTTTTAGAAGATCAATTCAGAAAAATAGTACAGCCCTAGTTTTTGGATGGAAAGATGTATCTGTGGACCTCCAAAGTTTCAGGTCTTCCAAGCAGGCCAGGCTGGGGATCTAGCATATAGAAGTAGGAGCAGACACTATCGGTGCCAACGCAAATCCATTTCTGACCCCCTTCTTCCTGGTTGTTGAGTATCAACTTCATGTGTGACACTGCACTGAGGATTGGGCCCCTCCAAAGTCCTAGGGCGTAAATCTCAACTAATATAAGCCAATCAGAACAATTCTATTTCCCTAATCAAACTGATTTAGGCAAAGGCATGTGTTGTAATTCTAACTAATGAGAAATGAAGGGAAATAAATGGCAGAGCTCCAGGTAAAAGTTTTCTCTTCTTTTAAAAGAGAGGTCTGAGAAGGAATGGCTCTTACTCCTGCCTTTGGGTGTCACTGTGTGAGACATGTTATTTGGAACTACTGCAGCTATCTTGTGACCATGAGGAAACAAACAGGAATGACAAAACTGAAAGATATAATTAAGGCACAAAATCAAACATGTCGGAATCTACCCTATCTCCAGCCCTTTCGCCATCTGAGATAATAAGCTCCTACTTGTTTAAGCTGCTTTTAATTGGGTTTTGATAAGTAATATTCTAGTAGATATAGGAATTTTGCTTGGGAATTCATTATAATGAATGAGAACTAGAGACACTAAGTAGAGAAATTATACAGCAAGAAAGGCATAGAGGTTGAACCTTATTTAAGAAACACAATGTATTGGTTGCTAAGAGATGCTGAGAGGATATAAATGGCCAGGGAAATTTCCCCTACACAGAGACAGCTTATAATCTAGTTAGTTGAGAAAACCAAACACAACCAATTCAAGAACTCTTGAGCAAAGAAACAGTAAATTCCATTTAATCTGCCAGTATTAATTCTGAAATACATGTGATGGGGGTCTGTTGATGAATTAAACATACTCCCTCTCCTCTACAATCTAGTAAAGAACACTAGACTGATAGGTGATTATAATTCAAGGAATATTGTGGAAAGATGCTTTGGAAGAAAGGTAGGTGAGAGATGTTTCTTTTGTCAAACCCAGGAAAGCCTTATGTCTCTCCTGCTTGAAATTCCCCAGTTGTACTTATTTTATTCAACAAATACTTACTGAGTAATTTTCTAGACCAGCACTAATTCTAGGTGTTGGGATACAGCAGTGAACAAAACACAGTCCTTGCTCTCATGACCTGTCATTCTAATAAAAGGAAAACAATACAATTTTTAAAATGAGGAAATATACCCTATATTGGAAGTGGTGTTATTAAGAAAAATAAAGTAAGGTGCAGAGTAGGAGTGTCAGGGTTTCAAGGTGCTATTTGATATAGGACAGTGAAAAGTTGACATTTGAGCAGAAACCTGAAGAAAGTGAGAGATGAGCTATATATATGTGGATATCTGGGGAACATACTCAAGGCAAAAGGAACAGCAAGTGCAAAGGCCCTGAGGCAGAGAGGGCTTGGCATACTTAAAAAGAAGCAAGAAGAAAGTCAGCATGCCTGGAACAGAACGAATGACAGGAAAGCTGTGGGAGGTGAGATCATAGAGGCAACAGTCAGGGGCAGAGCCAAATTTACCATGAAGTTGATGAAGCCCTCTTATTTGTTTAGGAAGTCATAGGTTTTGGTATAATCTGAAAAAATCAGATATTTTAGCCATAATCACTTAGGACTGCTGTCTATTTCCACTGACTTCTCTATCACATTTCCCTCTGTGCTGGGTCTTTAGAGAGGCTGCAGGTATCTGGGGGAGGTGGCTAAGAGGAAATTACACATCTAGTCTTCAGTTAAAAAGTATGTGTATGTGGATCACAGTCACATCCATGACAAGCTGTCCCTGAGTAGGAGTGGCTTCCAGGAATATGCCTACAGCTACTCACCCAGCTTTGTGACCCAAAGATACAGGGTCAGAGGAGGTCCAGTGGGATTAGGAGCATGTCCTGCAAAGCTCAGGACTGGAGCCTTGTGAAGCATGAGCAACAACACAGTATTAAATATACAGATCCAGAACCAGTCCTTAGAAAATTGTCCCAGCATCTGATGTGTAAACTCATAAGCAGAAGTTTCAGTTTCTCATTGATACCTAATCACACAGGAATATATTCAAAAGTACAGAAACTAGTGATAAATGCACCTTGTTGATGAAATCACAAGAAACAGAATTTATCAGACAAGGGCACAAACCCAAAGCTGTACTACAAACAGCAAGTCTCTCTGTGTGTAGTCACCCACCATCAGTAATAAAAAACAAATTTCAAACAGTCATCCTAGAGGGAAAACTGAATTATTGTTCTATTCTTTTTATTGAACAAAGAGTATGCAGACAAGAATGAAGGGGAAAAGCGTGACAGAGGTGGGTCAGTCAATTCATTAATAAAAACATTTTGTTACTTTTCTGGATTTCCTGATGTTTCTGGTGTCAGCTTTTTGACTCGCAGTAGTAAGTTCTTTTCTCATACTAAAAATATGCTCACTTTCAAATGCAATTTTGCATTTCTAACTCTGTGTTATTGATCTTAAAGAGAGCCCAAAACTGCAACAGTTTTCAGGTTTCAGAAAACCCTGGTCTTCCTCATTTGGAAGGCTTCTGTGGCATAATGGGACAGAATCCCAGCTAAGGTTTGGGAAGGTCATGCCAGCAGTGAAGTTCAGTACGGACTCCTAGATTGGAGGATTTCATGGACGAATTTCATTTCTAAAACATTTTTTGAGGGGACCAATATTTGACTGCTAGCTTTAAGAATAAAAAGCCATATAAATAAGCATTTAAAACAACCATATCTATTGTGGTGGTTATGTTTCCTAAAAGCAATACTTATAAAGAAACACACTGCAGTCCTATGGATAAAATTATATAACATCTACACTTCAATTTAGGCTAATCCAGCAGGGTATGGGGGAGCAGAGAGGTGTTAGATTAAACAAGATTGGTCGTTAGTTGATATTTGTTGCAGTTGGGTGCTGGTTACAGGGCGGTTTGATACATTAGTCTACCTTTGTAAATACCGATAATTTTCATAATAAGAAGTGAAAAAATAAACCAGATCTAACATAACCATAATAAAAGAAAGGACATATGAGTGCTCCGGAAGTTGGAAGGCCGTAGAGTACCATCCTTTATATTGAATAAATTTAATCATTGAAACACTTAACATACTATGCTGATTTTTGTTCTTGCTGTTTCATAGGCAATCAGTGAAATTCATTCCAAACTGGTTCAGGACCACCTATGTGGGAGTGGGGTCAGAGTGACAGCTTGCTCTCAAATGATTCAGAAAAAAAGTTCTTTGAATTGTATTTCCCAATTTTTTGCTAAGTTTATAATGTGTGTATGTGTAAGAGAACTGGAGTTAAATCTTGGGTTTTGACCATACACTTGCACATCACTGTGTATGTCATATCACCTGCCTGAGTTCTGTTTCTTTACCTGAAAAACAGATATACAGTTTTTTAAGGATTAAAAAAGACAATGTGTACATCTTACACGTTGATAGTAGAAGTATGAATTGGTACAACCCCTTACAGAGGACAATTGGCATTAACTTCTCAAATTTCACTTGTCTTTACTTCATGTCCCAGCAATCCTACTTCTGGGAATTTATCCTACAACAATCTTTGCACACATGTACAAGATAGTCATGGTAATATTGCTTTCAATTACAAATTCTGGAAACAACCCAAATGTTCATCAATAGGAGATTAATTAAATTTTGGTACCTCCAAACAATGCAGCTATGAAAAAGAACTAGGAAATTATGAACTGCGATGAAAAGACCTCCAATATAAATTGTTCAGTGAGAAACATTGGCTACAGGATTTGTATATGATTTTCTACCTTTCAGTTAAAGGAAAGAAGCAAAAATAAGAATATATATTCATAAATGTTTAAAGAAAATGTAAGGGCAAGCAATCAGCTATTAAAATGGGTTCTTGTTTTCTGGGAAGATTTTTTTTTTTTGAAGGAGTGGGAATGGGGGAGGTGGTGACAAAGGTAAAGACATTTTGCTATAATATTTTTATATGTTTATGTTTCAAATTACATGAATGTATTCAAAACTTAAGTTTTAAAAAGGACAATGTGTGTAGAGAGAACATTCATGGCACATGGTACAAAAACAATGGAAGCTGTTACAGTTCTTATTAATACTACCATCATGATTACAACATGCTCCTCTGTATCCACACTGCCCAGTACAGGAACCACTAGACATGTGTAGCTATTAAGCATCTGAAATGTGGCTCATCTAAATGGGATGGGTATCAATGTAAAATGCATGCCAGAGTTCAAAGACTTGGTGAGAAGTCTAAAAAATATCACATAAGAATTTTTATATTGGTTTTATATTGAAATGAAAATATTTTTGATAGATTGTGTTAAAAAAAGATATATTATTTAAATTAATTTCACCTGTTTCTTTTTATTTTTTTTAATGTGCCTACTAGAAAATTAAAAATTGCCTGCACGTCTTGCATTTATGTCTCACACTATACTGCTATCTGATACCACAGTTCTGTGACATCAAGTACTGGACCTCATACCTAGGGGAGGCCTCACACAGTTTGTTAAGGAAATGACTGAATAAACATCTTGTGACAGTCTTATCACATGTGACAAGAGCCTGGAGGAGAAGAGTCAGGCTGCTCCCATGGCTTCTTTAAGTTAAAAGCATGAATGCAGAAGAAACTCCCATCCTTGTCAGGGCCACCGACTGCTATCATCGTGGGCACACACGTGTAACTAATTTAACAAATTAAAATGTTCTCTCAATTATAATCAGCAATTTCGCACTACGAAGAGGATGTGTTCGCTTCTTACGTGAGATTGTCTGGAGATTTTCAAGCACAGCTGCCTGCAGAAAACGCTCTCCTCCTCACTTGCAGAGTCCCATCCAGGAAAATTTTTTATTTTTCAGTTCAGAAAATGAATCCCTCTCATACAGCTCACCGATACCACACACAGCACCACATCTGATGTGGAGCAAGGGGAAAGAGCACTGGTTTTGGAGTCAGATCTAAATTCAAATCTGGGCCCTGCATTCATTGCCTAGGGCTCTGTAACAAAGTACTGCAAATTTGGGTGTTTAACAATAGAAATGTATTGTGTCATAGTTCTGGAGTCTGGAAGTCCAAAATCAAGGGGTCAGCAGGGTCAGTTTCTTCTGAGGGCCATGAGAGAAGCATCTGCTCAAGGTCCCTCTCGGGCATGTAGATGGCCGTCTTCTCCCCGTGTCCCTCTGCATTGTCTTTCCTCTAGGCGCATGTCTGTCTCCACATTTTCCCTTTTTATAAGGTTTGGATTACAGCCCATCCCAATGACTTCATTTTACTTCGCTTACCTCTGTAAAGATCACATTCTGAGGTGGGAAGATGGGGGTTAGGACATCACCATATAAACTGGGAGGGAGGAGACACAATTCCACCATAACGGGCTCTGTCCTTACATGTGGATTGACCTTCACTGAACTCTGAGCCTCAGTTTCTTCTTCTTAGTCTGGGGATAATAATATGTGCCTGGCAAACTCACATTGAGATTGGAAAGTCATACCTCAGCTGGTAACCCTGGGCATGTGGTAGTCATCTTGGCCGTCACCTGAGGTCATCCTGTTGGAAATAACACCAACACCAAGAAAACTCTAGTGACAGACAGAGACAGAGAGCTCCCGATAACATTAACAACTGAATCTGGCCATGACTAAAGTCAGCAATTCCATGGAGTTTTCAGAGTGAGCGAATATATTTCCTTTTAGGCCTCAAAATAAAATCTACAAATTTGGAGGACAAAAAACAGGCATTTCCCTAGCTATGACATAAGTCAATCAGCCTTTATAAAACGATGCATATTTGTTAGGCTGGCGTAAGAGCAGGAGCATGAGTGACAGGCCCCACAGCAAGTGCCTTGTAAATCAATCAGGCTGCGTACCTTGACTTTTAAGGAAAAGCTCATCATTTGCAGCCCCACAAGGAACCAATGTTATTTGTGTGTTTCAGATCCCTAAAGAGGGCCCAAAACATTTGCCTGCAAAATTGGGTGTTTGTTTCTATGCTGTGCCTTTTCTCTCCCTCCAAAGCACACTCTCAGGCATTCAGGAACATGCCCTCCAACCTTCAGCCTTAACCAGAATGTGCTCCTTTCCATGTCTCATGGGTCCTAACACCTGACCACTAGCAACTTAAAATTTTCACTGAGCTGTAACTGACCAACAGATCCCCCAAAGATATTTGCATTTTCATGGAAAACAAATCCCTGAGTTTCTAAGAGTAGAACTGGGGAAAAAGAAGCACATCAAGGCCTCCCTGGTTTCAAAAGAAGAGAGAAACAAAACTGACCGGCATTATGCTGTTTGTGCACCTCATGCCAGACCTTTCACAAGCATTCTCCCTCTAATTTTCACACACGATTTTTTTTTAAAGGAACTTGCAAAGTAAATATCATGCCCAGTTTACAGGTGCAGGAACCACCCAGATTACATAGAAGAGCTGGTGCGATTTGACATTAAATCTTCCCCAACGACAAACAGTTATCATGGGGAGACAGCCCGGCCCTGCCTCCCTCACAGAGAACCTTGGTCCTGAGTCTCTAAAGCATTCTGAAAACATTCTGAAAAAAAAGCATTCTTGAAAATTTTAAATGCTGTACAAGTGCAAGACACCCACATTAGACCACAAGGCAACTTCTCAGATTGTTACGCGGCACCCCTACTGGCCTCGGGAGCCCTTAAAGTCACAGGCCTGAAACTCATTGAATCCATAGCCATTAAGGGTATAGGTATAAAGAAAAATCCTGTAACCTGTTAAATTCCGCCTTGCTCAAGATGTTTTCCACTGTAAACAACAATGGCATCAACAATGGAAGGGATTTATTGGCTTCTGTAAAGAAAAGGCTAGAGGTAGATTCAGAAGAACCTTCATCCTGGAGCTCAAAAAGGTCACCAAGATCTGGTTTCCTCCTGTCTGCTTTCTTCAGTTCAACTACATCTTAAGACTGGCTTCCCTTGTGGGTTTCAAATGGCTGCCAGCTTGTTTCTTCATTCAGAGCCAAAATAAATAAATAGTCTGGGATATTGTCCCAGGATCCCCTGAGATGGTCCTCAGATCCATTCTGATTGGATGGCTTTAAGTCACGTGCCCACCACCTCTGTACCACTCACTGTGGCTAGAAGGAAGAAATGCAGTGATTGGCTCAGCAGATCACACACTATCCTCCTAGAGCCTCCAATGAGAAGGATTACCTCAAAATGAGAGGGCTTCCCAAATAAAACGGAGGAGCTGTTGCAAAAGAGGAAAAACAGGTGCTAGAAAGGCATCCAATATACCTCTACTGCGAAGCTTTTTGAGCCTTACCGATCCACTAATGCCTGATTTGGCAACTGGTATGGAGCTTCCAGAACACTCTGATCTAGTCCCTAATTAGTTGGTTGCCCCAGATTTTCCCATCCACATTTCTGCTGGCTGAGCACATCAATCCTCCACTTACTCACTTTATGATTCAAATTAGTAAGACTCTTTCAATAGCTTAAATCTCTCCATTGAACAAGCTTGTCTGTTATCTGGAAATATATGGTCACATGAACTTATTCAAAACACAACATTTTCTCATGATAATGAGACATGATTATTAATGGCAGAGTGCCCATCAGAAATGAAACTAATCCTTCATTTTGTTCAAAATAAATGTGCTCTAAAAAGTACAGAGATGGTAAAATTAATTTGAGAGTAATCAATTCCTGCATTTTAAATGAACATAATTATGTAATCATTAAATTATTTAATGGGCTTCATTAGGCTTATTTCTGGCTTGGGTGTCACATTTTTTTATCCCAATTAGCTCAAGTGCTAAAATTAATTTTTTATTACTGGTGAGAGTACTACTCCAAGTCAAATGAACGTAGTGGGGTCTGCCCAGCTCTAACTGGAGGCTAGGCTGTGAAACTCCCTAACGGTGGGATTCGCTAGATCAGTACAAATACAGCCAATCAAGTTTCAAAGAAATAACTCAGCCAGATCCATGTCAAATATCTGACATGCTTCTAATCAGACAGGACACTGTCAGATTCAACTGGGTATTCCATAGGAAGTCTTACAAAACAGACATCTCCCAGTGGAAACCTACGTGGCAGCCCATGTTAATCAATACCATATGATCAGCACGAAGGGGCCTGAGTACCTGGGCATCTCACAGACCTATAGTCAAAACCCAGTTTTGCTAGTGGTAGATCATTGACCCCTAGCGATTTTTTATTCTTCCATGAATCTCCGTTTCTTCACCTGTAAAAGGGGATGATGAACTCTTTCTCATAGTTGTTTGTGAGGCTCAGCTATAATGTATACAAAGAGCCTAGTATACAGTGTTCTCTCAATACATGATTATTTTTCTTGTTATCACAATCAGACATCCACAGGTTTAATCTTCAGAGATGTTAAGGTTAAGATACAAATTTTTTCAATGCAAACATGAATGATAAATCCTGTAAATAATAAGGGATTCTTGAGTGGCAGTGTTGCAAAAGAAGAGATACTCAAAAAAATTTTTCTCTTAAGAAGACATTATAGAATGAAGGTGTTTATTTTTCAAAAAAGAGAGAGCCAGTAAAACGTGGGCTTGAGACCAGGGAGTCTAAAGGCAGACTGACTGGGCTCAAGTAAAACAACTGTTCGAAGCCATGTGACTAAGTCAAGATACTTAACCTCTTGAAATCTTTGTTGCCTCATCTAAAGTTGAGGGTAATAACACAATTGAGTTGTTTTGAGGATTAAATAATATAATGTGTAGAAGTCAAGTGCCTAAAACACAGTAAACTCTCAAAATGTGTTATCTATTACCATTGCTATTCTTTAGCAGTAGTAGTATAAAAATACAGGACATTGCCAAATGCATTTTCTACACATTAAAAAAACAATTTTTTTTATATTCAGACAAAAAGATACATTTGACCCACTAAGCTCAAAAATAAATTTTATTCATTCACTTAACAAACACTTATTGGTACTCATTATGTGCTAGACACTGAATTTAGACATGTAACAGGAGAAATATTGAGAAAATATTCAAGTTTTACTCTAATCTGACCTCTCATACCAGCCAAGTTAGAAAACTTATCCTAATATGTTCTCATGAGGAGGAGGTGACAGGAAGAGGTTGCGGGTATACCATGCAGAAAGCTACCTTCCCTGTTCATACATGAGACTGGCCCCCAGGTCACAGTTGGAAAGGCAAATGAGGTGCTCAGTGTCACAGCCAGCATGGCCTTTCTGAAACTTGACACAGTCACATGGGGGACCAAGTGCCTCTGTGTTCCAGAACAGGTTCTCTTTGTTTGTCTTGCCATATTACACCCATTACGGATGTCTAACACTGAAGAGATCCATCAAAACTTACATTACACACAGAAGCCTAAAAAGCATCAGTCAGCCTCCTCTCCCTCTCTCTGTCACTTTCTCTCTCATTTCTTTTTTTTTTTTCTTTCTTTCTTTCATTCACTTGTTTTAAGTTTAAAGAACAGAATTGCTCTCAGCACTCCAGTGACTTTCCCTAAATCAAATCACATGCAGGTCTTGGACAGCTGGCTGCCCATGATTTGGGGAGAAAAGGGATAGCTGACAGATATTGCCTAGCATGAGCTAACCCTGCACTGACTCCCTTGTGGCCTCTGATTTAGCAGAATAAAGGCTGAAGCTCTGTCCCATTGACCTGAGTTGCTAACAGTCACACCTCCCAACATTAATTTAAAAAACACCCATTAGCAAAGCAGGCAAGAAGCAGTTCATATGAGCAGTCCTGGGGCGTGATGAATCATAGCTTTCTGACTTTCAGGTGCTCTGAATGTTCCCTGCATGAAAAGCTTACTCCCAGAAGATGGGGGCAGGATTGTACAATCACTGCTTAGCATCATGTCATCAGAAATCCTCGTGACCCAATGGCTGAACACAGAACTGATGAAGGATCAAGTTCAGGTACCATCTCTAAAGGTCCAGGCTACAAGGCTTGCCAGGTTCATGCAAGGAAGGAGAACATCTCTAAAGTACAAGCTGTATAATCTGAAACTCATTTCAAACATGCATCAAACTAACTAACACTCACTAGATTTGCCAATAAAAATCCATTTTTCATACTACTGTGCTAATTAGAAAATCTGTTACTGGTGATCAAGAAAAGATGGAAGAAGGAATTGTGGAACCCACCTCTGGAGTCTGGCTTCATGTGGCAGAATGGTAGCTGTCCACCCCAGACTGTGCATGCTGGTAGTGCATTACCTGACCACTGGGCAAGCTAACTGGCACACATCCACTGTCCCATTAACTATGCTAAAG